>NW_027476711.1:0-153359 GCF_051020955.1 Megalopta genalis | reverse complement strand
TTGATGCTAAGCCTTCTATTTCGCATTGATTTGAAGCTAAATCATGTGTTTCGCTTGGATTTGAAGCTAACTCGTTTGTTTCGCAAGCAGTTGAAGCTAAATCATGTATATCAAAGGTATTTGAAGTTAAGCCATTTGTTTCGCATGGATTCGAAGGTAAATCTTCTACTTCGCATTGATTTGTAGTTAAATCATGTGTTACGCTTGGATTTAAAGCTCACTCGTTTGTTTCGCCTGCATTAGAAGCTTTATCACTTATATCGCAATTATAAGAAGCTAAATAATTTGTGTTGCATGGATTTGATGCTAATCCTTCTACTTCGCATTGATTTGAAGCTAAATCATGTGTTTCGCTTGGATTTGAAGCTAACTCGTTTGTTTCCCATGCAGCTGAAGCTAAATCATGTATATCACAAGTATTTGAAGCTAAACCATTTGTTTCGCATGGATTTGAAGGTAAAACTGCTACTTCCCTTTGATTTGAAGTTAAATCATTTGTTACGCTTGGATTTGAAGATCACTCGTTTGTTTCGCCTGCATTTGAAGCTATATCACTTACATCGCAAGTATACGAAGCTAAATAATTTGTGTCGCATGGATTTGATGCTAAGCCTTCTATTTCGCATTGATTTGAAGCTAAATCATGTTTCGCTTGGATTTGAAGCTAACTCGTTTGTTTCGCATGCAGTTGAAGCTAAATCATGTATATCAAAGGTATTTGAAGCTAAGCCATTTGTTTCGCATGGTTTGAAGGTAAATCTTCTACTTCCCTTTGATTTGAAGATAAATCATGTGTTACGCTTGGATTTGAAGATCACTCGTTTGTTTCGCCTGCATTTGAAGCTACATCACTTATATCGCAAGTATACGAAGCTAAATAATTTGTGTCGCATGGATTTGATGCTAAGCCTTCTATTTCGCATTGATTGAAGCTAAATCATGTGCTTCGCTTGGATTTGAAGCTAACTCGTTTGTTTCGCATGCAGTTGAAGCTAAATCATGTATATCAAAGGTATTTGAAGCTAAACCATTTGTTTCGCATGGATTTGATGCTAAGCCTTCTATTTCGCATTGATTTGAAGCTAAATCATGTGTTTCGCTTGGATTTGAAGCTAACTCGTTTGTTTGGCATGCAGCTGAAGCTAAATCATGTATATGACAAGTATTTGAAGCTAAACCATTTGTTTCGCATGGATTTGAAGGTAATTCTGCTACTTCGCATTGATTTGAAGTTAAATCATGTGTTACGCTTGGATTTACAGCTCACTCGTTTGTTCGCCTGCTTTTGAAGCTTTATCACTTATATCGCAAGATTAAGAAGCTAAATAATTTGTGTTGCATGGATTTGATACTAAGCCTTCTATTTCGCATAGATTTGAAGCTAAATCATGTTTTTCGCTTGGATTTGAAGCTAACTCGTTTGTTTCGCATGCAGCTGAATCTAAATCATGTATATCACAAGTATTTGAAGCTAAACCATTTGTTTCGCGTGGATTTGAAGGTAAATCTGCTAATTCACATTGATTTGAAGTTAAATCATGTGTTACGCTTGGATTTGAAGATCACTCGTTTGTTTCACCTGCATTTGAAGCTATATCACTTATATCGCAAGTATACGAAGCTAAATAAATTGTGTCGCATGGATTTGGTGCTAAGCCTTCTATTTCGCATTGATTTGAAGTCAAATCATGTGTTACGCTTGGATTTACATCTCGCTCGTTTGTTTCGCCTGCTTTTGAAGCTTTATCACTTATATTGCAAGTATAAGAAGCTAAATAATTTATGTTGCATGGATTTGATGCTAAGCCTTCTATTTTGCATTGATTTGAAGCTAAATCATGTGTTTCGCTTGGATTTGAAGCTAACTCGTTTGTTTGGCATGCAGCTGAAGCTAAATCATGTATATGACAAGTATTTGAAGCTAAACCATTTGTTTCGCATGGATTTGAAGGTAATTCTGCTACTTCGCATTGATTTGAAGCTAAATCATGTATTTCGCTCGGATTTGAAGCTAACTCGCTTGTTTCGCATGCAGCTGAAGCTAAATCATGTATATCACAAGTATTTGAAGCTAAATAATTTGTGTCGCATGGATTTGATGCTAAGTTTTCTATTTCGCATTGATTTGAAGCTAAATCATGTGTATCGCTTGGATTTGAAGCTAACTCGTTTGTTTCGCATGCATTTGAAGCTTTATCTCTTATATCGCAAGTATACGAAGCTAAATAATTTGTGTCGCATGGATTTGATGCTAAGCCTTCTATTTCGCATTGATTTGAAGCTAAATCATGTGTTTCGCTTGGATTTGAAGCTAACTCGTTTGTTTCGCCTGCTTTTGAAGCTTTATCACTTATATCGCAAGTATAAGAAGCTAAATAATTTGTGTTGCATGGATTTGATGCTTCGCAGTGATTTGAAGCTAAATCATGTGTTTCGCTTGGATTTGAAGCAAACACGTTTGTTTCGCATGCAGTTGAAGCAAAATCATGTATATCACAAGTATTTGAAGTTAAACAATTTGATTCGCATGGATTTGAAGGTAAATCTTCTACTTCCCATTGATTTGAAGTTAAATCATGTGTTACGCTTGGATTTGAAGATCACTCGATTGTTTCGCCTGCATCTGAAGCTATATCACCTATATCGCAAGTATATGAAGCTAAATAATTTGTGTTGCATGGATTTGATGCTACGCCTTCTACTTCGCATTGATTTGAAGCTAAATCATGTGTTTCGCTTGGATCTGAAGCTAACTCGTTTGTTTCGCATGCAGTTGAAGATAAATCATGTATATCACAAGTATTTGAAGCTAAACTATTTGTTTCGCATGTATTTGAACCTAAATCTTCTACTTCGCATTGATTTGAAGTTAAATCATGTGTTACGCATGGATTTAAAGCTCGCTCGTTTGTTTCGCCTGCATCTGAAGCTTTATCACTTATATCGCAAGTATAAGAAGCTAAATAATTTGTGTTGCATGGATTTGATGCTAAGCCTTCTTCTTGGCATTGATTTGAAGCTAAATCATGTGTTTCGCTTGGATTTGCAGCTAACTCGTTTGTTTAGCATGCAGATGAAGCTAAATCATGTATATCACAAGTATTTGAAGCTAAACTATTTGTTTCGCATGTATTTGAACCTAAATCTTCTACTTCCCATTGATTTGAAGTTAAATCATGTGTTACGCTTGGATTTGAAGATCACTCGTTTGTTTCACCTGCATTTGAAGCTTTATCACTTATATCGCAAGTATAAGAAGCTAAATAATTTGTGGTGCACGGATTTGATGCTAAGCCTTCTACTTCGTATTGATTTGAAGTTAAATCATGTGTTTCCCGTGGGTGTGAAGCTAAATCGTTTGTTTCGCATGCAGCTGAAGCAAAATCATGTATATCACAAGAATTTGAAGCTAAACCATTTGTTTCGCATGGATTTGAAGGTAAAACTTCTACTTCCCATTGATTTGAAGTTAAATCGAGTGTTACGCTTGGATTTGAAGACCACTCGTTTGTTTCACCTGCATTTGAAGCTATATCACTTATATCGCTAGTATACGGAGCTAAATAATTTGTGTCGCATGGATTTGATGCTAAGCCCTCTATTTCGCATTGATTTGAAGCTAAATCATGTGTTTAGCTTGGATTTGGAGCTAACTCGTTTGTTTCCCATGCAGCTGAATCTAAATCATGTATATCACAAGTATTTGAAGCTAAACCATTTGTTCCGCATGGATTTGAAGGTAAATCTGCTACTTCCCATTGATTTGAAGTTAAATCATGTGTTACGCTTGGATTTGAAGATCACTCGTTTGTTTCACCTGCATTTGAAGCTATATCACTTATATCGCAAGTATACGAAGCTAAATAATTTGTGTCGCATGGATTTGATGCTAAGCCTTCTATTTCGCATTGATTTGAAGCTAAATCATGTGTTTCGCTTGGATTTGAAGCTAACTCGTTTGTTTCCCATGCAGCTGAATCTAAATCATGTATATCACAAGTATTTGAAGCTAAACCATTTGTTTCGCATGGATTTGAAGGTAAATCTGCTACTTCCCATTGCTTTGAAGTTAAATCATGTGTTACGCTTGGATTTGAAGATCACTCGTTTGTTTCGCCTGCATTTGAAGCTATATCACTTATATCGCAAGTATACGAAGCTAAATAATTTGTGTCGCATGGATTTGATGCTAAGCCTTCTATTTCGCATTGATTTGAAGCTAAATCATGTGTTTCGCTTGGATTTGAAGCTAACTCGTTTGTTTCGCATGCAGTTGATGCTAAATCATGTATATCACAAGTATTTGAAGCTAAACCATTTGTTTCGCATTGATTTGAAGCTGAATACTGTGTATCGCTTGGATTTGAAGCTAACTCGTTTGTTTCGCATGCAGTTGAAGCTAAATCATGTATATCACAAGTATTTGAAGCTAAACCATTTGTTTCGCATTGATTTGAAGCCAAATCATGTGTTTCGCTTGGATTTGAAGCTAACTCGTTTGTTTCGCATGCAGTTGAAGCTAAATCATGTATATCAAAGGTATTTGAAGCTAAGCCATTTGTTTCGCATGGTTTGAAGGTAAATCTTCTACTTCCCTTTGATTTGAAGATAAATCATGTGTTACGCTTGGATTTGAAGATCACTCGCTTGTTTCGCCTGCATTTGAAGCTACATCACTTGTATCGCAAGTATACGAAGCTAAATAATTTGTGTCGCATGGATTTGATGCTAAGCCTTCTATTTCGCATTGATTTGAAGCTAAATCATGTGTTTCGCTTGGATTTGAAGCTAACTCGTTTGTTTCGCATGCAGTTGAAGCTAAATCATGTATATCAAAGGTATTTGAAGTTAAGCCATTTGTTTCGCATGGATTCGAAGGTAAATATTCTACTTCGCATTGATTTGAAGTTAAATCATGTGTTACGCTTGGATTTAAAGCTCACTCGTTTGTTTCGCCTGCATTTGAAGCTTTATCACTTATATCGCAATTATAAGAAGCTAAATAATTTGTGTTGCATGGATTTGATGCTAATCCTTCTACTTCGCATTGATTTGAAGCTAAATCATTTGTTTCGCTTGGATTTGAAGCTAACTCGTTTGTTTCGCATGCCTGTTGAAGCTAAATCATGTATATCACAAGTATTTGAATCTAAACCATTCGTTTCGTATGGATTTGAAGGTAAATCTTCTACTTCGCATTGATTTGAAGTGAAATCATGTGTTACGCTTGGATTTGAAGATCACTCGTTTGTTTCGCCTGCATTTGAAGCTATATCACTTACATCGCAAGTATACGAAGCTAAATAATTTGTGTCGCATGGATTTGATGCTAAGCCTTCTATTTCGCATTGATTTGAAGCTAAATCATGTGTTTCGCTTGGATTTGAAGCTAACTCGTTTGTTTCGCAAGCAGTTGAAGCTAAATCATGTATATCAAAGGTATTTGAAGTTAAGCCATTTGTTTCGCATGGATTCGAAGGTAAATCTTCTACTTCGCATTGATTTGTAGTTAAATCATGTGTTACGCTTGGATTTAAAGCTCACTCGTTTGTTTCGCCTGCATTAGAAGCTTTATCACTTATATCGCAATTATAAGAAGCTAAATAATTTGTGTTGCATGGATTTGATGCTAATCCTTCTACTTCGCATTGATTTGAAGCTAAATCATGTGTTTCGCTTGGATTTGAAGCTAACTCGTTTGTTTCCCATGCAGCTGAAGCTAAATCATGTATATCACAAGTATTTGAAGCTAAACCATTTGTTTCGCATGGATTTGAAGGTAAAACTGCTACTTCCCTTTGATTTGAAGTTAAATCATTTGTTACGCTTGGATTTGAAGATCACTCGTTTGTTTCGCCTGCATTTGAAGCTATATCACTTACATCGCAAGTATACGAAGCTAAATAATTTGTGTCGCATGGATTTGATGCTAAGCCTTCTATTTCGCATTGATTTGAAGCTAAATCATGTTTCGCTTGGATTTGAAGCTAACTCGTTTGTTTCGCATGCAGTTGAAGCTAAATCATGTATATCAAAGGTATTTGAAGCTAAGCCATTTGTTTCGCATGGTTTGAAGGTAAATCTTCTACTTCCCTTTGATTTGAAGATAAATCATGTGTTACGCTTGGATTTGAAGATCACTCGTTTGTTTCGCCTGCATTTGAAGCTACATCACTTATATCGCAAGTATACGAAGCTAAATAATTTGTGTCGCATGGATTTGATGCTAAGCCTTCTATTTCGCATTGATTTGAAGCTAAATCATGTGCTTCGCTTGGATTTGAAGCTAACTCGTTTGTTTCGCATGCAGTTGAAGCTAAATCATGTATATCAAAGGTATTTGAAGCTAAACCATTTGTTTCGCATGGATTTGATGCTAAGCCTTCTATTTCGCATTGATTTGAAGCTAAATCATGTGTTTCGCTTGGATTTGAAGCTAACTCGTTTGTTTGGCATGCAGCTGAAGCTAAATCATGTATATGACAAGTATTTGAAGCTAAACCATTTGTTTCGCATGGATTTGAAGGTAATTCTGCTACTTCGCATTGATTTGAAGTTAAATCATGTGTTACGCTTGGATTTACAGCTCACTCGTTTGTTTCGCCTGCTTTTGAAGCTTTATCACTTATATCGCAAGATTAAGAAGCTAAATAATTTGTGTTGCATGGATTTGATACTAAGCCTTCTATTTCGCATAGATTTGAAGCTAAATCATGTTTTTCGCTTGGATTTGAAGCTAACTCGTTTGTTTCGCATGCAGCTGAATCTAAATCATGTATATCACAAGTATTTGAAGCTAAACCATTTGTTTCGCGTGGATTTGAAGGTAAATCTGCTAATTCACATTGATTTGAAGTTAAATCATGTGTTACGCTTGGATTTGAAGATCACTCGTTTGTTTCACCTGCATTTGAAGCTATATCACTTATATCGCAAGTATACGAAGCTAAATAAATTGTGTCGCATGGATTTGGTGCTAAGCCTTCTATTTCGCATTGATTTGAAGTCAAATCATGTGTTACGCTTGGATTTACATCTCGCTCGTTTGTTTCGCCTGCTTTTGAAGCTTTATCACTTATATTGCAAGTATAAGAAGCTAAATAATTTATGTTGCATGGATTTGATGCTAAGCCTTCTATTTTGCATTGATTTGAAGCTAAATCATGTGTTTCGCTTGGATTTGAAGCTAACTCGTTTGTTTGGCATGCAGCTGAAGCTAAATCATGTATATGACAAGTATTTGAAGCTAAACCATTTGTTTCGCATGGATTTGAAGGTAATTCTGCTACTTCGCATTGATTTGAAGCTAAATCATGTATTTCGCTCGGATTTGAAGCTAACTCGCTTGTTTCGCATGCAGCTGAAGCTAAATCATGTATATCACAAGTATTTGAAGCTAAATAATTTGTGTCGCATGGATTTGATGCTAAGTTTTCTATTTCGCATTGATTTGAAGCTAAATCATGTGTATCGCTTGGATTTGAAGCTAACTCGTTTGTTTCGCATGCATTTGAAGCTTTATCTCTTATATCGCAAGTATACGAAGCTAAATAATTTGTGTCGCATGGATTTGATGCTAAGCCTTCTATTTCGCATTGATTTGAAGCTAAATCATGTGTTTCGCTTGGATTTGAAGCTAACTCGTTTGTTTCGCCTGCTTTTGAAGCTTTATCACTTATATCGCAAGTATAAGAAGCTAAATAATTTGTGTTGCATGGATTTGATGCTTCGCAGTGATTTGAAGCTAAATCATGTGTTTCGCTTGGATTTGAAGCAAACACGTTTGTTTCGCATGCAGTTGAAGCTATATCATGTATATCACAAGTATTTGATGCTAAGCCATTTGTTTCGCATGGATTTGAAGGTAAATCTTCTACTTCGCATTGTTTTGAAGCTAAATCATGTATTTCGCTTGGATTTGAAGCTAACTCGTTTGTTTCGCATGCAGCTGAAGCTAAATCATGTATATCACAAGTATTTGAAGCTAAATAATTTGTGTCGCATGGATTTGATGCTAAGCCTTCTATTTGGCATTGATTTGAAGCTAAATCATGTGTATCCCTTGGATTTGAAGCTAACTCGTTTGTTTCGCATGCATTTGAAGCTTTATCACTTATATCGCAAGTATACGAAGCTAAATAATTTGTGTCGCATGGATTTGATGCTAAGCCTTCTATTTCGCATTGATTTGAAGCTAAATCATGTGTTTCGCTCGGATTTGAAGCTAACTCGCTTGTTTCGCATGCAGCTGAAGCTAAATCATGTATATCACAAGTATTTGAAGCTAAATAATTTGTGTCGCATGGATTTGATGCTAAGTTTTCTATTTCGCATTGATTTGAAGCTAAATCATGTGTATCGCTTGGATTTGAAGCTAACTCGTTTGTTTCGCATGCATTTGAAGCTTTATCTCTTATATCGCAAGTATACGAAGCTAAATAATTTGTGTCGCATGGATTTGATGCTAAGCCTTCTATTTCGCATTGATTTGAAGCTAAATCATGTGTTTCGCTTGGATTTGAAGCTAACTCGTTTGTTTCGCCTGCTTTTGAAGCTTTATCACTTATATCGCAAGTATAAGAAGCTAAATAATTTGT
The DNA here is from genome assembly GCF_051020955.1 of Megalopta genalis. Taxonomy (NCBI): domain Eukaryota; kingdom Metazoa; phylum Arthropoda; class Insecta; order Hymenoptera; family Halictidae; genus Megalopta; species Megalopta genalis. The sequence continues at coordinate 144,762 of NW_027476711.1, read as the reverse complement.
GTTGCATGGATTTGATGCTTCGCAGTGATTTGAAGCTAAATCATGTGTTTCGCTTGGATTTGAAGCAAACACGTTTGTTTCGCATGCAGTTGAAGCTATATCATGTATATCACAAGTATTTGATGCTAAGCCATTTGTTTCGCATGGATTTGAAGGTAAATCTTCTACTTCGCATTGTTTTGAAGCTAAATCATGTATTTCGCTTGGATTTGAAGCTAACTCGTTTGTTTCGCATGCAGCTGAAGCTAAATCATGTATATCACAAGTATTTGAAGCTAAATAATTTGTGTCGCATGGATTTGATGCTAAGCCTTCTATTTGGCATTGATTTGAAGCTAAATCATGTGTATCCCTTGGATTTGAAGCTAACTCGTTTGTTTCGCATGCATTTGAAGCTTTATCACTTATATCGCAAGTATACGAAGCTAAATAATTTGTGTCGCATGGATTTGATGCTAAGCCTACTATTTCGCATTGATTTGAAGCTAAATCATGTGTTTCGCTTGGATTTGAAGCTAACTCGTTTGTTTCGCATGCAGTTGAAGCTAAATCATGTATATCACAAGTATTTGAAGCTAAACCATTTGTTTCGCATGGATTTGAAGGTAAATATTCTACTTCGCATTGATTTGAAGTTAAATCATGTGTTACGCTCGGATTTAAAGCTCACTCGTTTGTTTGATCTGCACTTGAAGTTTTATCACTTATATCGCAAGTATAAGAAGCTAAATAATTTGTGTTGCATGGATTTGATGCTAAGCCTTCTATTTCGCATTGATTTGAAGCTAAATCATGTGTTTCGCTTGGATTTGAAGCTAACTCGTTTGTTTCGCATGCAGCTGAAGCTAAATCATGTATATCACAAGTATTTGAAGCTAAACCATTTGTTTCGCATGGATTTAAAGGTAAATCTGCTACTTCCCATTGATTTGAAGGTAAATCATGTGTTACGCTTAGATTTGAAGATCACTCGTTTGTTTCACCTGCATTTGAAGCTATATCACTTATATCGCAAGTATACGAAGCTAAATAACTTGTGTCGCATGGATTTGATGCTAAGCCTTCTATTTCGCATTGATTTGAAGCTCAATCATGTGTTTCGCTTGGATTTGAAGTTAACTCGTTTGTTCTGCATGCAGTTGAAACTAAAACATGTATATCACAAGTATTTGAAGCTAAACCATTTGTTTCGCATGGATTTGAAGGTAAATCTTCTACTTCGCATTGATTTGAAGTTAAATCATGTGTTGCGATAGGATTTAAAGCTCACTCGTTTGTTTCACCTGCATTTGAAGCTTCATCACTTATATCGCGAGTATAAGAAGCTAAATAATTTGTGTTGCATGGATTTGATGCTAAGCCATCTACTTCGCATTGTTTTGAAGCTAAATCATGTGTTTCGCTTGGATTTGAAGCTAACTCGTTTGTATCGCATACAGCTGAAGCTAAATCATGTATATCACAAGTATTTGAAGCTAAACCATTTGTTTCGCATGGATTTGAAGGTAAATCTTCTACTTCGCATTGATTTGAAGTTAAATCATGTGTTACGTTTGAATTTAAAGCTCACTCGTTTGTTTCGCCTGCATTTGAAGTTTTATCACTTATATCGCAAGTATAAGAAGTTAAATAATTTGTGTTGCATGGATTTGATGCTAAGCCTTCTATTTCGCATTGATTTGAAGCTAAATCATGTGTTTCGCTTGGATTTGAAGCTAACTCGTTTGTTTCGCATGCAGCTGAAGCTAAATCATGTATATCACAAGTATTTGAAGCTAAACCATTTGTTTCGCATGGATTTGAATGTAAATCTGCTACTTCCCATTGAATTGAAGTTAAATCATGTGTTACGCTTGGATTTGAAGATCACTCGTTTGTTTCACCTTCATTTGAAGCTATATCACTTATATCGCAAGTATACGAAGCTAAATAATTTGTGTCGCATGGATTTGATGCTAAGCCTTCTATTTCGAATTGATTTGAAGCTAAATCTTGTGTTTCGCTTGGATTTGAAGCTAACTCGTTTGTTTCGCATGCAGTTGAAGCTAAATCATGTATATCAAAGGTATTTGAAGCTAAGCCATTTGTTTCGCATGGATTTGATGGTAAATCTTCTACTTCGCATTGATTTGAAGCTAAATCATGTATTTCGCTTGGATTTGAAGCTAACTCGTTTGTTTCGCATGCAGTTGAAGCTAAATCATGTATATCAAAGGTATTTGAAGCTAAACCATTTGTTTCGCATGGATTTGAAGGTAAATCTTCTACTTCCCATTGAGTTGAAGTTAAATCATGTGTTACGCTTGGATTTACAGCTCACTCGTTTGTTTCGCCTGCTTTTGAAACTTTATCACTTATATCGCAAGTATAAGAAGCTAAATAATTTGTGTTTCATGGATTTGATACTAAGCCTTCTATTTCGCATTGATTTGAAGCTAAATCATGTGTTTCGCTTGGATTTGAAGCTAACTCGTTTGTTTTGCATGCAGCTGAAGCTAAATCATGTATATCACAAGTATTTGAAGCTAAACCATTTGTTTCGCGTGGATTTGAAGGTAAATCTGCTAATTCCCATTGATTTGAAGTTAAATCATGTGTTACGCTTGGATTTGAAGATCACTCGTTTGTTGCACCTGCATTTGAAGCTATATCACTTATATCGCCAGTGTAGGAAGCTAAATAATTTGTGTAGCATGGATTTGATGCTAAGCCTTCTATTCCGCATTGATTTGAAGCTAAATCATGTGTTTCGCTTGGATTTGAAGCTAACTCGTTTGTTTCGCATGCAGTTGAAGCTAAATCATGTATATCAAAGGTATTTGAAGCTAAACCATTTGTTTCGCATGGATTTGAAGGTAAATCTTCTACTTCCCATTGAGTTGAAGTTAAATCATGTGTTACGCTTGGATTTACAGCTCACTCGTTTGTTTCGCCTGCTTTTGAAGCTTTATCACTTCTATCGCAAGTATAAGAAGCTAAATAATTTGTGTTGCATGGATTTGATACTAAGCCTTCTATTTCGCATAGATTTGAAGCTAAATCATGTGTTTCGCTTGGATTTGAAGCTAACTCGTTTGTTTCGCATGCAGCTGAAGCTAAATCATTTATATCACAAGTATTTGAAGCTAAACCATTTGTTTCGCGTGGGTTTGAAGGTAAATCTGCTAATTCACATTGATTTGAAGTTAAATCATGTGTTACGCTTGGATATGAAGATCACTCGTTTGTTTCACCTGCATTTGAAGCTATATCACTTATATCGCAAGTATACGAAGCTAACTAAATTGTGTCGCATGGATTTGGTGCTAAGCCTTCTATTTCGCATTGATTTGAAGTCAAATCATGTGTTACGCTTGGATTTACATCTCGCTCGTTTGTTTCGCCTGCTTTTGAAGCTTTATCACTTATATTGCAAGTATAAGAAGCTAAATAATTTATGTTGCATGGATTTGATGCTAAGCCTTCTATTTCGCATTGATTTGAAGCTAAATCATGTGTTTCGCTTAGATTTGAAGCTAACTCGTTTGTTTGGCATGCAGCTGAAGCTAAATCATGTATATGACAAGTATTTGAAGCTAAACCATTTGTTTCGCATGGATTTGAAGGTAATTCTGCTACTTCGCATTGATTTGAAGCTAAATCATGTATTTCGCTCGGATTTGAAGCTAACTCGCTTGTTTCGCATGCAGCTGAAGCTAAATCATGTATATCACAAGTATTTGAAGCTAAATAATTTGTGTCGCATGGATTTGATGCTAAGCCTTCTATTTCGCATTGATTTGGAGCTAAATCATGTGTATCTCTTGGATTTGAAGCTAACTCGTTTGTTTCGCATGCATTTGAAGCTTTATCTCTTATAACTCAAGTATACGAAGCTAAATAATTTGTGTCGCATGGATTTGATGCTAAGCCTTCTATTTCGCATTGATTTGAAGCTAAATCATGTGTTTCGCTTGGATTTGAAGCTAACTCGTTTGTTTCGCCTGCTTTTGAAGCTTTATCACTTATATCGCAAGTATAAGAAGCTAAATAATTTGTGTTGTATGGATTTGATGATTCGCAGTGATTTGAAGCTAAATCATGTGTTTCGCTTGGATTTGAAGCAAACACGTTTGTTTCGCATGCAGTTGAAGCTATATCATGTATATCACAAGTATTTGATGCTAAGCCATTTGTTTCGCATGGATTTGAAGGTAAATCTTCTACTTCGCATTGATTTGAAGCTAAATCATGTATTTCGCTTGGATTTGAAGCTAACTCGTTTGTTTCGCATGCAGCTGAAGCTAAATCATGTATATCACAAGTATTTGAAGCTAAATAATTTGTGTCGCATGGATTTGATGCTAAGCCTTCTATTTCGCATTGATTTGAAGCTAAATCATGTGTATCCCTTGGATTTGAAGCTAACTCGTTTGTTTCGCATGCATTTGAAGCTTTATCACTTATATCGCAAGTATACGAAGCTAAATAATTTGTGTCGCATGGATTTGATGCTAAGCCTTCTATTTCGCATTGATTTGAAGCTAAATCATGTGTTTCGCTTGGATTTGAAACTAACTCGTTTGTTTCGCATGCAGTTGAAGCTAAATCATGTATATCACAAGTATTTGAAGCTAAACCATTTGTTTCGCATGGATTTGAAGGTAAATATTCTACTTCGCATTGATTTGAAGTTAAATCATGTGTTACGCTCGGATTTAAAGCTCACTCGTTTGTTTCATCTGCACTTGAAGTTTTATCACTTATATCGCAAGTATAAGAAGCTAAATAATTTGTGTTGCATGGATTTGATGCAAAGCCTTCTACTTCGCATTGATTTGAAGCTAAATCATGTGTTTCGCTTGGATTTGAAGCTAACTCGTTTGTTTCCCATGCAGTTGAAGCTAAATCATGTATATCACAAGTATTTGAAGCTAAACCATTTGTTTCGCATGGATTTGAAGGTAAATCTTCTACTTCGCATTGATTTGAAGTCAAATCATGTGTTACGCTTGGATTTAAAGCTCACTCGTTTGTTTCGCCTGCATTTGAAGCTTTATCACTTACATCGCAAGTATAAGAAGCTAAATAATTTGTGTTGCATGGATTTGATGCTAAACCTTCTACTTCGCATTGATTTGAAGCTAAATCATGTGTTTCGCTTGGATTTGAAGCTAACTCGTTTTTTTCGCATGCAGTTGAAGCTAAATCATGTATATCACAAGTATTTGGAGCTAAGCCATTTGTTTCGCATGGATTTGAAGGTAAATCTTCTACTTCGCATTGATTTGAAGCTAAATCATGTATTTCGCATGGATTTGAAGCTAACTCGTTTGTTTCGCATGCATTTGAAGCTTTATCACTTATATCGCAAGTATACGAAGCTAAATAATTTGTGTCGCATGGATTTGATGCTAAGCCTTCTATTTCGCATTGATTTGAAGCTAAATCATGTGTTTCGCTTGGATTTGAAGCTAACTCGTTTGTTTCGCATGCAGTTGAAGCTAAATCATGTATATCACAAGTATTTGGAGCTAAGCCATTTGTTTCGCATGGATTTGAAGGTAAATCTTCTACTTCGCATTGATTTGAAGCTAAATCATGTATTTCGCATGGATTTGAAGCTAACTCGTTTGTTTCGCATGCATTTGAAGCTTTATCACTTATATCGCAAGTATACGAAGCTAAATAATTTGTGTCGCATGGATTTGATGCTAAGCCTTCTATTTCGCATTGATTTGAAGCTAAATCATGTGTTTCGCTTGGATTTGAAGCTAACTCGTTTTTTTCGCATGCAGTTGAAGCTAAATCATGTATATCACAAGTATTTGGAGCTAAGCCATTTGTTTCGCATGGATTTGAAGGTAAATCTTCTACTTCGCATTGATTTGAAGCTAAATCATGTATTTAGCATGGATTTGAAGCTAACTCGTTTGTTTCGCATGCATTTGAAGCTTTATCACTTATATCGCAAGTATACGAAGCTAAATAATTTGTGTCGCATGGATTTGATGCTAAGCCTTCTATTTCGCATTGATTTGAAGCTAAATCATGTGTTTCGCTTGGATTTGAAGCTAACTCGTTTGTTTCGCATGCAGTTGAAGCTAAATCATGTATATCACAAGTATTTGGAGCTAAGCCATTTGTTTCGCATGGATTTGAAGGTAAATCTTCTACTTCGCATTGATTTGAAGCTAAATCATGTATTTCGCATGGATTTGAAGCTAACTCGTTTGTTTCGCATGCATTTGAAGCTTTATCACTTATATCGCAAGTATACGAAGCTAAATAATTTGTGTCGCATGGATTTGATGCTAAGCCTTCTATTTCGCATTGATTTGAAGCTAAATCATGTGTTTCGCTTGGATTTGAAGCTAACTCGTTTGTTTCGCATGCAGTTGAAGCTAAATCATGTATATCACAATATTTGAAGCTAAACCATTTGTTTCGCATGGATTTGAAGGTAAATATTCTACTTCGCATTGATTTGAAATTAAATCATGTGTTACGCTTGGATTTAAAGCTCACTCGTTTGTTTCACCTGCACTTGAAGCTTTATCACTTATATCGCAAGTATAAGAAACTAAATAACTTGTGTTGCATGGATTTGATGCTAAGCCTTCTACTTCGCATTGATTTGAAGCTAAATCATGTGTTTCGCTTGGATTTGAAGCTAACTCGTTTGTTTCGCATGCAGATGAAGCTAAGTCATGTATATCACAAGTATTTGAAGCTTAGCCATGTGTTTCGCATGGATTTGATGGTAAATCTTCTACTTCGCATTGATTTGAAGCTAAATCATGTATTTCGCTTGGATTTGAAGCTAACTCGTTGTTTCGCATGCAGCTGAAGCTAAATCATGTATATCACAAGTATTTGAAGATAAATAATTTGTGTCGCATGGATTTGATGCTAAGCCTTCTATTTCGCAATTATTTGAAGCTAAATCAGGTGTATCGCTTGGATTTAAAGCTCACTCGTTTGTTTCGCATGCAGTGGAAGCTAAATCATGTATATCAAAGGTATTTGAAGCTAAGCCATTTGTTTCGCATGGATTTGAAGGTAAATCTTCTACTTCGCATTGATTTGAAGTTATATCATGTGTTATGCTTGGATTTACAGCTCTCTCGTTTGTTTCGCCTGCTTTTGAAGCTTTATCACTTATATCGCAAGTATAAGAAGCTAAATAATTTGTGTTGCATGGATTTGATGCTAAGCCTTCTACTTCGCATTGATTTGAAGCTAAATCATGTGTTTCGCTTGGATTTGAAGCTAACTCGTTTGTTTCGCATGCAGCTGAAGCTAAATCATGTATATCACAAGTATTTGAAGCTAAACCATTTGTTTCGCATGGATTTGAACGTAAATCTTCTACTTCGCATTGATTTGAAGTTAAATCATGTGTTACGCTTGGATTTGAAGCTAACTCGTTTTTTTCGCATGCAGTTGAAGCTAAATCATGTATATCACAAGTATTTGAAGCTAAGCCATTTGTTTCGCTTGGATTTGAAGGTAAATCTTCTACTTCGCTTGGATTTGAAGGTAAATCTTCTACTTCGCATTGATTTGAAGCTAAATCATGTATTTCGCTTGGATTTGAAGCTAACTCGTTTGTTTCGCATGCAGCTGAAGCTAAATCATGTATATCACAAGTGTTTGAAGCTAAATAATTTGTGTCGCATGGATTTGATGCTAAGCCTTCTATTTCGCATTGATTTGAAGCTAAATCATGTGTATCGCTTGGATTTGCAGCTAACTCGTTTGTTTCGCATGCATTAGAAGCTTTATCACTTATATCGCAAGGATACGAAGCTAAATAATTTGTGTCGCATGGATTTGATGCTAAGCCTTATATTTCGCATTGATTTGAAGCTAAATCATGTGTTTCGCTAGGATTTGATGCTAACTCGTTTGTTTCGTATGCAGTTGAAGCTAAATCATGTATATCACAAGTATTTGATGCTAAACCATTTGTTTCGCATGGATCTGAAGGTAAATATTCTACTTCGCATTGATTTGAAGTTAAATCATGTGTTACGCTTGGATTTAAAGCTCACTCGTTTGTTTCACCTGCACTTGAAGCTTTATCACTTATATCGCAACTATAAGAAACTAAATAATTTGTGTTGCATGGATTTGATGCGAAGCCTTCTACTTCGCATTGATTTGAAGCTAAATCATCTGTTTCGCTTGGATTTGAAGCTAACTCGTTTGTTTCGCATTCAGCTGAAGCTAAATCATGTATATCACAAGTATTTGAAGCTAAACCATTTGTTTCGCATGGATTTGAAGGTAAATCTTCTACTTCGCATTGATTTGAAGTTAAATCATGTGTTACGTTTGAATTTAAAGCTCACTCGTTTGTTTCACCTGCACTTGAAGCTTTATCACTTATATCGCAAGTATAAGAAACTAAATAACTTGTGTTGCATGGATTTGATGCTAAGCCTTCTACTTCGCATTGATTTGAAGCTAAATCATGTGTTTCGCTTGGATTTGAAGCTAACTCGTTTGTTTCGCATGCAGTTGAAGCTAAATCATGTATGTTACAAGTATTTGAAGCTAAGCCATTTGTTTCGCATGGATTTGATGGTAAATCTTCTACTTCGCATTGATTTGAAGCTAAATCATGTATTTCGCTTGGATTTGAAGCTAACTCGTTTGTTTCGCATGCAGTTGAAGCTAAATCATGTATATCAAAGGTATTTGAAGCTAAGCCATTTGTTTCGCATGGATTTGAAGGTAAATCTTCTACTTCGCATTGATTTGAAGTTAAATCATGTGTTACGCTTGGATTTACAGCTCACTCGTTTGTTTCGCCTGCTTTTGAAGCTATATCACTTATAACGCAAGTATAAGAAGCTAAATAATTTGTGTTGCATGGATTTGATGGTAAGCCTTCTACTTCGCATTGATTTGAAGTTAAATCATGTGTTTCCCTTGGGTGTGAAGCTAAATCGTCTGTTTCGCATGCAGCTGAAGCAAATTCATGTGTATCACAAGTATTTGAAGCTGAACCATTTGTTTCGTATGGATTTGAAGTTAAATCATGTGTTACGCTTTGATTTAAAGCTCACTCGTTTGTTTCCCCTGCATTTGAAGCTTTATCACTTATATCGCAAGTATACGAAGCTAAATACTTTGTGTCGCATGGATTTGATGCTAAGCCTTCTATTTCGCATTGATTTGAAGCTAAATCATGTGTTTCGCTTGGATTTGAAGCTAACTCGATTGTTTCGCATGCAATTGAAGCTAAATCATGTATATCACAAGTATTTGGAGCTAAGCCATTTGTTTCGCATGGATTTGAAGGTAAATCTTCTACTTCGCATTGATTTGAAGCTAAATCATGTATTTCGCATGGATTTGAAGCTCACTCGTTTGTTTCGCATGCATTTGAAGCTTTATCACTTATATCGCAAGTATACGAAGCTAAATAATTTGTGTCGCATGGATTTGATGCTAAGCCTTCTATTTCGCATTGATTTGAAGCTAAATCATGTGTTTCGCTTGGATTTGAAGCTAACTCGTTTTTTTCGCATGCAGTTGAAGCTAAATCATGTATATCACAAGTATTTGGAGCTAAGCCATTTGTTTCGCATGGATTTGAAGGTAAATCTTCTACTTCGCATTGATTTGAAGCTAAATCATGTATTTAGCATGGATTTGAAGCTAACTCGTTTGTTTCGCATGCATTTGAAGCTTTATCACTTATATCGCAAGTATACGAAGCTAAATAATTTGTGTCGCATGGATTTGATGCTAAGCCTTCTATTTCGCATTGATTTGAAGCTAAATCATGTGTTTCGCTTGGATTTGAAGCTAACTCGTTTGTTTCGCATGCAGTTGAAGCTAAATCATGTATATCACAAGTATTTGAAGCTAAATAATTTGTGTCGCATGGATTTGATGCTAAGCCTTCTATTTCGCATTGATTTGAAGCTAAATCATGTGTATCCCTTGGATTTGAAGCTAACTCGTTTGTTTCGCATGCATTTGAATCTTTATCACTTATATCGCAAGTATACGAAGCTAAATAATTTGTGTCGCATGGATTTGATGCTAAGCCTTCTATTTCGCATTGATTTGAAGCTAAATCATGTGTTTCGCTTGGATTTGAAGCTAACTCGTTTGTTTCGCATGCAGTTGAAGCTAAATCATGTATATCACAATATTTGAAGCTAAACCATTTGTTTCGCATGGATTTGAAGGTAAATATTCTACTTCGCATTGATTTGAAATTAAATCATGTGTTACGCTTGGATTTAAAGCTCACTCGTTTGTTTCACCTGCATTTGAAGCTTTATCACTTATATCGCAAGTATAAGAAACTAAATAATTTGTGTTGCATGGATTTGATGCTAAGCCTTCTACTTCGCATTGATTTGAAGCTAAATCATGTGTCTCGCTTGGATTTGAAGCTAACTCGTTTTTTTCGCATGCAGTTGAAGCTAAATCATGTATATCACAAGTATTTGAAGCTAAGCCATTTGTTTCGCTTGGATTTGAAGGTAAATCTTCTACTTCGCATTGATTTGAAGCTAAATCATGTATTTCGCTTGGATTTGAAGCTAACTCGTTTGTTTCGCATGCAGCTGAAGCTAAATCATGTATATCACAAGTGTTTGAAGCTAAATAATTTGTGTCGCATGGATTTGATGCTAAGCCTTCTATTTCGCATTGATTTGAAGCTAAATCATGTGTATCGCTTGGATTTGAAGCTAACTCGTTTGTTTCGCATGCATTAGAAGCTTTATCACTTATATCGCAAGGATACGAAGCTAAATAATTTGTGTCGCATGGATTTGATGCTAAGCCTTATATTTCGCATTGATTTGAAGCTAAATCATGTGTTTCGCTAGGATTTGAAGCTAACTCGTTTGTTTCGCATGCAGTTGAAGCTAAATCATGTATATCACAAGTATTTGATGCTAAACCATTTGTTTCGCATGGATCTGAAGGTAAATATTCTACTTCGCATTGATTTGAAGTTAAATCATGTGTTACGCTTGGATTTAAAGCTCACTCGTTTGTTTCACCTGCACTTGAAGCTTTATCACTTATATCGCAACTATAAGAAGCTAAATAATTTGTGTTGCATGGATTTGATGCGAAGCCTTCTACTTCGCATTGATTTGAAGCTAAATCATCTGTTTCGCTTGGATTTGAAGCTAACTCGTTTGTTTCGCATTCAGCTGAAGCTAAATCATGTATATCACAAGTATTTGAAGCTAAACCATTTGTTTCGCATGGATTTGAAGGTAAATCTTCTACTTCGCATTGATTTGAAGTTAAATCATGTGTTACGTTTGAATTTAAAGCTCACTCGTTTGTTTCACCTGCATTTGAAGCTTTATCACTTATATCGCAAGTATAAGAAACTAAATAACTTGTGTTGCATGGATTTGATGCTAAGCCTTCTACTTCGCATTGATTTGAAGCTAAATCACGTGTCTCGCTTGGATTTGAAGCTAACTCGTTTTTTTCGCATGCAGTTGAAGCTAAATCATGTATATCACAAGTATTTGAAGCTAAGCCATTTGTTTCGCATGGATTTGATGGTAAATCTTCTACTTCGCATTGATTTGAAGTTAAATCATGTGTTACGCTTGGATTTACAGCTCACTCGTTTGTTTCGCCTGCTTTTGAAGCTATATCACTTATAACGCAAGTATAAGAAGCTAAATAATTTGTGTTGCATGGATTTGATGGTAAGCCTTCTACTTCGCATTGATTTGAAGTTAAATCATGTGTTTCCCTTGGGTGTGAAGCTAAATCGTCTGTTTCGCATGCAGCTGAAGCAAATTCATGTGTATCACAAGTATTTGAAGCTGAACCATTTGTTTCGTATGGATTTGAAGTTAAATCATGTGTTACGCTTTGATTTAAAGCTCACTCGTTTGTTTCCCCTGCCTTTGAAGCTATATCACTTATATCGCAAGTATAAGAAGCTAAATAATTTGTGTTGCATGGATTTGATGCTAAGCCTTCTACTTCGCATTGATTTGAAGCTAAATCATGTGTTTCGCTTGGATTTGAAGCTAACTCGTTTGTTTCGCGTGCAGTTCAAGCTAAATCATGTATATCACAAGTATTTGAAGCTAAACCATTTGTTTCGCATGGATTTGAAGATAAGTCTTCTACTTCGCATTGATTTGAAGTTAAATCATGTGTTACGCTTGGATCTAAAGCTAACTCGTTTGTTTCGCCTGCATTTGAAGCTTTATCACTTATATCGCAAGTATAAGAAGCTAAATACTTTGTGTTGCATGGATTTGATGCTAAGCCTTCTACTTCGCATTGATTTGAAGCTAAATAATGTGTATCGCTTGGATTTGAAGCTAACTCGTTTGTTTCGCATGCAGCTGAAGCTAAATCATGTATATCACAAGTATTTGAAGCTAAACCATTTGTTTCGCATGGATTTGAAGGTAAATCTTCTACATCCCATTGATTTGAAGTTAAATCACGTGTTACGCTTGGATTTGAAGATCACTCGTTTGTTTCGTCTGCAATTGAAGCTATATCACTTATATCGCAAGTATACGAAGCTAAATAATTTGTGTCGCATGGATTTGAAGCTAAGCCTTCTATTTCGCATTGATTTGAAGCTAAATCATGTGTTTCACTTGGATTTGAAGCTAACTCGTTTGTTTCGCATGCAGTTGAAGCTAAATCATGTATATCACAAGTATTTGAAGCTAAACCATTTGTTTCGCATGGATTTGAAGATAAGTCTTCTACTTCGCATTGATTTGAAGTTAAATCATGTGTTACGCTTGGATTTGAAGATCACTCGTTTGTTTCACCTTCATTTGAAGCTATATCACTTATATCGCAAATATATGAAGCTAAATAATTTGTGTTGCATGGATTTGATGCTAAGCCTTCTACTTCGCATTGATTTGAAGCTAAATCATGTGTTTCGCTTGGATTTGAAGCTAACTCGTTTGTTTCGCATGCAGCTGAAGCTAAATCATGTATATCACAAGTATTTGAAGCTAAACCATTTGTTTCGCATGGATTTGAAGGTAAATCTTCTACCTCCCATTGATTTGAAGTTAAATCATGTGTTACGCTTGGATTTGAAGCTAACTCGTTTGTTTCGCATGCAGCTGAAGCTAAATCATGTATATCACAAGTATTTGAAGCTAAACCATTTGTTTCGCATGGATTTGAAGTTAAATCACGTGTTACGCTTGGATTTGAAGATCACTCGTTTGTTTCGTCTGCATTTGAAGCTATATCACTTATATCGCAAGTATACGAAGCTAAATAATTTTTGTTGCATGGATTTGATGCTAAGCCTTCTACTTCGCAATGATTTGAAGCTAAATCATGTGTATCGCGTGGATTTGAAGCTAACTCGTTTGTTTCGCATGCAGCTGAAGCTAAATCATGTATATCACAAGTATTTGAAGCTAAACCATTTGTTTCGCATGGATTTGAAGTTAAATCTTCTGCTTCCCGTTGATTTGAAGTTAAATCATGTGTTACGCTTTGATTTAAAGCTCACTCGTTTGTTTCGCCTGCATTTGAAGCTATATCACTTATATCGCTAGTATACGAAGCTAAATAATTTGTGTCGCATGGATTTGAAGCTAAGCCTTCTATTTCGCATTGATTTGAAGCTAAATCATGTGTTTCGCTTGGATTTGAAGCTAACTCGTTTATTTCGCATGCAGTTGAAGCTATATCACTTATATCACAAGTATTTGAAGCTAAACCATTTGTTTCGCATGGATTTGAAGTTAAATCTTCTACTTCCCGTTGATTTGAAGTTAAATCATGTGTTACGCTTGGATTTGAAGATCACTCGTGTGTTTCGCCTGCATTTGAAGCTATATCACTTATAACGCAAGTATAAGAAGCTAAATAATTTGTGTTGCATGGATTTGATGGTAAGCCTTCTACTTCGCATTGATTTGAAGTTAAATCATGTGTTTCCCTTGGGTGTGAAGCTAAATCGTTTGTTTCGCATGCAGCTGAAGCAAATTCATGTGTATCACAAGTATTTGAAGCTGAACCATTTGTTTCGTATGGATTTGAAGTTAAATCATGTGTTACGCTTTGATTTAAAGCTCACTCGTTTGTTTCCCCTGCATTTGAAGCTATATCACTTATATCGCAAGTATACGAAGCTAAATAATTTGTGTCGCATGGATTTGAAGCTAAGCCTTCTATTTCGCATTGATTTGAAGCTAAATCATGTGTTTTGCTTGGATTTGAAGCTAACTCGTTTGTTTCGCATGCAGTTGAAGCTAAATCATGTATATCACAAGTATCTGAAGCTAAACCATTTGTTTCGCATGGATTTGAAGTTAAATCTGCTACTTCGCATTGATTTGAAGTTAAATCATGTGTTACGCTTGGATTTGAAGATCACTCGTGAGTTTCGCCTGCATTTGAAGCTATATCACTTATATCGCAAGTATACGAAGCTAAATAATTTGTGTCGCATGGATTTGATGCTAAGCCTTCTACTTCGCATTGATTTGAAGCTAAATCATGTGTTTCGCTTGGATTTGAAGCTAACTCGTTTGTTTCGCGTGCAGTTGAAGCTAAATCATGTATATCACAAGTATTTGAAGCTAAACCATTTGTTTCGCATGGATTTGAAGATAAGTCTTCTACTTCGCATTGATTTGAAGTTAAATCATGTGTTACGCTTGGATCTAAAGCTAACTCGTTTGTTTCGCCTGCATTTGAAGCTTTATCACTTATATCGCAAGTATAAGAAGCTAAATACTTTGTGTTGCATGGATTTGATGCTAAGCCTTCTACTTCGCATTGATTTGAAGCTAAATAATGTGTATCGCTTGGATTTGAAGCTAACTCGTTTGTTTCGCATGCAGCTGAAGCTAAATCATGTATATCACAAGTATTTGAAGCTAAACCATTTGTTTCGCATGGATTTGAAGGTAAATCTTCTACCTCCCATTGATTTGAAGTTAAATCATGTGTTACGCTTGGATTTGAAGCTAACTCGTTTGTTTCGCATGCAGCTGAAGCTAAATCATGTATATCACAAGTATATGAAGCTAAACCATTTGTTTCGCATGGATTTGAAGTTAAATCACGTGTTACGCTTGGATTTGAAGATCACTCGTTTGTTTCGTCTGCATTTGAAGCTATATCACTTATATCGCAAGTATACGAAGCTAAATAATTTGTGTCGCATGGATTTGAAGCTAAGCCTTCTATTTCGCATTGATTTGAAGCTAAATCATGTGTTTCACTTGGATTTGAAGCTAACTCGTTTGTTTCGCATGCAGTTGAAGCTAAATCATGTATATCACAAGTATTTGAAGCTAAACCATTTGTTTCGCATGGATTTGAAGATAAGTCTTCTACTTCGCATTGATTTGAAGTTAAATCATGTGTTACGCTTGGATTTGAAGATCACTCGTTTGTTTCACCTTCATTTGAAGCTATATCACTTATATCGCAAATATATGAAGCTAAATAATTTGTGTTGCATGGATTTGATGCTAAGCCTTCTACTTCGAATTGATTTGAAGCTAAATCATGTGTTTCGCTTGGATTTGAAGCTAACTCGTTTGTTTCGCATGCAGCTGAAGCTAAATCATGTATATCACAAGTATTTGAAGCTAAACCATTTGTTTCCAATGGATTTGAAGGTAAATCTTCTACCTCCCATTGATTTGAAGTTAAATCATGTGTTACGCTTGGATTTGAAGCTAACTCGTTTGTTTCGCATGCAGCTGAAGCTAAATCATGTATATCACAAGTATTTGAAGCTAAACCATTTGTTTCGCATGGATTTGAAGTTAAATCACGTGTTACGCTTGGATTTGAAGATCACTCGTTTGTTTCGTCTGCATTTGAAGCTATATCACTTATATCGCAAGTATACGAAGCTAAATAATTTTTGTTGCATGGATTTGATGCTAAGCCTTCTACTTCGCAATGATTTGAAGCTAAATCATGTGTATCGCGTGGATTTGAAGCTAACTCGTTTGTTTCGCATGCAGCTGAAGCTAAATCATGTATATCACAAGTATTTGAAGCTAAACCATTTGTTTCGCATGGATTTGAAGTTAAATCTTCTGCTTCCCGTTGATTTGAAGTTAAATCATGTGTTACGCTTTGATTTAAAGCTCAATCGTTTATTTCGCATGCAGTTGAAGCTATATCACTTATATCACAAGTATTTGAAGCTAAACCATTTGTTTCGCATGGATTTGAAGTTAAATCTTCTACTTCCCGTTGATTTGAAGTTAAATCATGTGTTACGCTTGGATTTGAAGATCACTCGTGTGTTTCGCCTGCATTTGAAGCTATATCACTTATAACGCAAGTATAAGAAGCTAAATAATTTGTGTTGCATGGATTTGATGGTAAGCCTTCTACTTCGCATTGATTTGAAGTTAAATCATGTGTTTCCCTTGGGTGTGAAGCTAAATCGTTTGTTTCGCATGCAGCTGAAGCAAATTCATGTGTATCACAAGTATTTGAAGCTGAACCATTTGTTTCGTATGGATTTGAAGTTAAATCATGTGTTACGCTTTGATTTAAAGCTCACTCGTTTGTTTCCCCTGCATTTGAAGCTATATCACTTATATCGCAAGTATACGAAGCTAAATAATTTGTGTCGCATGGATTTGAAGCTAAGCCTTCTATTTCGCATTGATTTGAAGCTAAATCATGTGTTTTGCTTGGATTTGAAGCTAACTCGTTTGTTTCGCATGCAGTTGAAGCTAAATCATGTATATCACAAGTATCTGAAGCTAAACCATTTGTTTCGCATGGATTTGAAGTTAAATCTGCTACTTCGCATTGATTTGAAGTTAAATCATGTGTTACGCTTGGATTTGAAGATCACTCGTGAGTTTCGCCTGCATTTGAAGCTATATCACTTATATCGCAAGTATAAGAAGCTACATAATTTGTGTTGCATGGATTTGATGCTAAGCCTTCTACTTCGCATTGATTTGAAGCTAAATCATGTGTTTCGCTTGGATTTGAAGCTAACTCGTTTGTTTCGCGTGCAGTTGAAGCTAAATCATGTATATCACAAGTATTTGAAGCTAAACCATTTGTTTCGCATGGATTTGAAGATAAGTCTTCTACTTCGCATTGATTTGAAGTTAAATCATGTTTTACGCTTGGATCTAAAGCTAACTCGTTTGTTTCGCCTGCATTTGAAGCTTTATCACTTATATCGCAAGTATAAGAAGCTAAATACTTTGTGTTGCATGGATTTGATGCTAAGCCTTCTACTTCGCATTGATTTGAAGCTAAATAATGTGTATCGCTTGGATTTGAAGCTAACTCGTTTGTTTCGCATGCAGCTGAAGCTAAATCATGTATATCACAAGTATTTGAAGCTAAACCATTTGTTTCGCATGGATTTGAAGGTAAATCTTCTACCTCCCATTGATTTGAAGTTAAATCATGTGTTACGCTTGGATTTGAAGCTAACTCGTTTGTTTCGCATGCAGCTGAAGCTAAATCATGTATATCACAAGTATATGAAGCTAAACCATTTGTTTCGCATGGATTTGAAGTTAAATCACGTGTTACGCTTGGATTTGAAGATCACTCGTTTGTTTCGTCTGCATTTGAAGCTATATCACTTATATCGCAAGTATACGAAGCTAAATAATTTGTGTCGCATGGATTTGAAGCTAAGCCTTCTATTTCCTAAATCATGTGTTTCGCTTGGATTTGAAGCTAACTCGTTTGTTTCGCATGCAGCTGAAGCTAAATCATGTATATCACAAGTATTTGAAGCTAAACCATTTGTTTCCAATGGATTTGAAGGGTAAATCTTCTACTTCCCATTGATTTGAAGGTTAAATCATGTGTTTCGCTTGGATTTGAAGCTAACTCGTTTGTTTCGCATGCAGCTGAAGCTAAATCATGTATATCACAAGTATTTGAAGCTAAACCATTTGTTTCCCATGGATTTGAAGTTAAATCAACGTGTTACGCTTGGATTTGAAGATCACTCGTTTGTTTCGTCCTGCATTTGAAGCTATATCACTTATATCGCAAGTATACGAACCTAATAATTTGTGTCGCATGGATTTGAAGCTAAGCCTCCCATTTCGCATTGATTTGAAGCTAAATCATGTATTTAGCATGGATTTGAAGCTAACTCGTTTGTTTCGCATGCATTTGAAGCTTTATCACTTATATCGCAAGTATACAAAGCTAAATAATTTGTGTCGCATGGATTGTGATGCTAAGCCTTCTATTTCGCATTGATTTGAAGCTAAATCATGTGTTTCGCTTGGATTTGAAGCTAAACTCGTTTGTTTCGCATGCAGTTGAAGCTAAATCATGTATATCACAAGTATTTGGAGCTAAGCCATTTGTTTCGCATGGATTTGAAGGTAAATCTTCTACTTCGCATTGATTTGAAGCTAAATCATGTATTTCGCATGGATTTGAAGCTAACTCGTTTGTTTCGCATGCATTTGAAGCTTTATCACTTATATCGCAAGTATACGAAGCTAAATAATTTGTGTCGCATGGATTTGATGCTAAGCCTTCTATTTCGCATTGATTTGAAGCTAAATCATGTGTTTCGCTTGGATTTGAAGCTAACTCGTTTGTTTCGCATGCAGTTGAAGCTAAATCATGTATATCACAATATTTGAAGCTAAACCATTTGTTTCGCATGGATTTGAAGGTAAATATTCTACTTCGCATTGATTTGAAAATTAAATCATGTGTTACGCTTGGATTTAAAGCTCACTCGTTTGTTTCACCTGCACTTGAAAGCTTTATCACTTATATCGCAAGTATAAGAAACTAAATAACTTGTGTTGCATGGATTTGATGCTAAGCCTTCTACTTCGCATTGATTTGAAGCTAAATCATGTGTTTCGCTTGGATTTGAAGCTAACTCGTTTGTTTCGCATGCAGATGAAGCTAAGTCATGTATATCACAAGTATTTGAAGCTTAGCCATGTGTTTCGCATGGATTTGATGGTAAATCTTCTACTTCGCATTGATTTGAAGCTAAATCATGTATTTCCCTTGGATTTGAAGCTAACTCGTTTGTTTTCGCATGCAGCTGAAGCTAAATCATGTATATCACAAGTATTTGAAGATAAATAATTTGTGTCGCATGGATTTGATGCTAAGCCTTCTATTTCGCAATTATTTGAAGCTAAATCAGGTGTATCGCTTGGATTTTAAGCTCACTCGTTTTGTTCGCAATGCAGTGGAAGCTAAATCATGTATATCAAAGGTATTTGAAGCTAAGCCATTTGTTTCGCATGGATTTGAAGGTAAATCTTCTACTTCGCATTGATTTGAAGTTAAATCATGTGTTATGCTTGGATTTACAGCTCTCTCGTTTGTTTCGCCTGCTTTTGAAGCTTTATCACTTATATCGCAAGTATAAGAAGCTAAATAATTTGTGTTGCATGGATTTGATGCTAAGCCTTTCTACTTCGCATTGATTTGAAGCTAAATCATGTGTTTCGCTTGGATTTGAAGCTAACTCGTTTGTTTCGCATTGCAGCTGAAGCTAAATCATGTATATCACAAGTATTTGAAGCTAAAACCATTTGTTTCGCATGGATTTGAACGTAAATCTTCTACTTCGCATTGATTTGAAGTTAAATCATGTGTTACGCTTGGATTTAAAGCTCACTCGTTTGTTTCACCTGCATTTGAAGCTTATCACTTATATCGCAAGTATAAGAAACTAAATAATTTGTGTTGCATGGATTTGATGCTAAGCCTTCTACTTCGCATTGATTTGAAGCTAAATCATGTGTCTCGCTTTGGATTTGAAGCTAACTCGTTTTTTTCGCATGCAGTTGAAGCTAAATCATGTATATCACAAGTATTTGAAGCTAAGCCATTTGTTTCGCTTGGATTTGAAGGTAAATCTTCTACTTCGCATTGATTTGAAGCTAAATCATGTATTTCGCTTGGATTTGAAGCTAACTCGTTTGTTTTCGCATGCAGCTGAAGCTAAATCATGTATATCACAAGTGTTTGAAGCTAAATAATTTGTGTCGCATGGATTTGATGCTAAGCCTTCTATTTCGCATTGATTTTGAAGCTAAATCATGTGTATCGCTTGGATTTGAAGCTAACTCGTTTGTTTCGCATGCATTAGAAGCTTTATCACTTATATCGCAAGGATACGAAGCTAAATAATTTGTGTCGCATGGATTTGATGCTAAGCCTTATATTTCGCATTGATTTGAAGCTAAATCATGTGTTTCGCTAGGATTTGAAGCTAACTCGTTTGTTTCGCATTCAGCTGAAGCTAAATCATGTATATCACAAGTATTTGAAGCTAAACCATTTGTTTCGCATGGATTTGAAGGTAAATCTTCTACTTCGCATTGATTTGAAGTTAAATCATGTGTTACGTTTGAATTTAAAGCTCACTCGTTTGTTTCACCTGCACTTGAAGCTTTATCACTTATATCGCAACTATAAGAAGCTAAATAATTTGTGTTGCATGGATTTGATGCGAAGCCTTCTACTTCGCATTGATTTGAAGCTAAATCATCTGTTTCGCTTGGATTTGAAGCTAACTCGTTTGTTTCGCATTCAGCTGAAGCTAAATCATGTATATCACAAGTATTTGAAGCTAAACCATTTGTTTCGCATGGATTTGAAGGTAAATCTTCTACTTCGCATTGATTTGAAGTTAAATCATGTGTTACGTTTGAATTTAAAGCTCACTCGTTTGTTTCACCTGCATTTGAAGCTTTATCACTTATATCGCAAGTATAAGAAACTAAATAACTTGTGTTGCATGGATTTGATGCTAAGCCTTCTACTTCGCATTGATTTGAAGCTAAATCACGTGTCTCGCTTGGATTTGAAGCTAACTCGTTTTTTTCGCATGCAGTTGAAGCTAAATCATGTATATCACAAGTATTTGAAGCTAAGCCATTTGTTTCGCATGGATTTGATGGTAAATCTTCTACTTCGCATTGATTTGAAGCTAAATCATGTATTTCGCTTGGATTTGAAGCTAACTCGTTTGTTTCGCCTGCTTTTGAAGCTATATCACTTATAACGCAAGTATAAGAAGCTAAATAATTTGTGTTGCATGGATTTGATGGTAAGCCTTCTACTTCGCATTGATTTGAAGTTAAATCATGTGTTTCCCTTGGGTGTGAAGCTAAATCGTCTGTTTCGCATGCAGCTGAAGCAAATTCATGTGTATCACAAGTATTTGAAGCTGAACCATTTGTTTCGTATGGATTTGAAGTTAAATCATGTGTTACGCTTTGATTTAAAGCTCACTCGTTTGTTTCCCCTGCATTTGAAGCTATATCACTTATATCGCAAGTATAAGAAGCTAAATAATTTGTGTTGCATGGATTTGATGCTAAGCCTTCTACTCCGCATTGATTTGAAGCTAAATCATGTGTTTCGCTTGGATTTGAAGCTAACTCGTTTGTTTCGCGTGCAGTTCAAGCTAAATCATGTATATCACAAGTATTTGAAGCTAAACCATTTGTTTCGCATGGATTTGAAGATAAGTCTTCTACATCGCATTGATTTGAAGTTAAATCATGTGTTACGCTTGGATCTAAAGCTAACTCGTTTGTTTCGCCTGCATTTGAAGCTTTATCACTTATATCGCAAGTATAAGAAGCTAAATACTTTGTGTTGCATGGATTTGATGCTAAGCCTTCTACTTCGCATTGATTTGAAGCTAAATAATGTGTATCGCTTGGATTTGAAGCTAACTCGTTTGTTTCGCATGCAGCTGAAGCTAAATCATGTATATCACAAGTATTTGAAGCTAAACCATTTGTTTCGCATGGATTTGAAGGTAAATCTTCTACATCCCATTGATTTGAAGTTAAATCACGTGTTACGCTTGGATTTGAAGATCACTCGTTTGTTTCGTCTGCAATTGAAGCTATATCACTTATATCGCAAGTATACGAAGCTAAATAATTTGTGTCGCATGGATTTGAAGCTAAGCCTTCTATTTCGCATTGATTTGAAGCTAAATCATGTGTTTCACTTGGATTTGAAGCTAACTCGTTTGTTTCGCATGCAGTTGAAGCTAAATCATGTATATCACAAGTATTTGAAGCTAAACCATTTGTTTCGCATGGATTTGAACTTAAATCTTCTACTTCGCATTGATTTGAAGTTAAATCATGTGTTACGCTTGGATTTGAAGATCACTCGTTTGTTTCACCTTCATTTGAAGCTATATCACTTATATCGCAAATATATGAAGCTAAATAATTTGTGTTGCATGGATTTGATGCTAAGCCTTCTACTTCGCATTGATTTGAAGCTAAATCATGTGTTTCGCTTGGATTTGAAGCTAACTCGTTTGTTTCGCATGCAGCTGAAGCTAAATCATGTATATCACAAGTATTTGAAGCTAAACCATTTGTTTCGCATGGATTTGAAGGTAAATCTTCTACCTCCCATTGATTTGAAGTGAAATCATGTGTTACGCTTGGATTTGAAGCTAACTCGTTTGTTTCGCATGCAGCTGAAGCTAAATCATGTATATCACAAGTATTTGAAGCTAAACCATTTGTTTCGCATGGATTTGAAGTTAAATCACGTGTTACGCTTGGATTTGAAGATCACTCGTTTGTTTCCTCTGCATTTGAAGCTATATCACTTATATCGCAAGTATACGAAGCTAAATAATTTTTGTTGCATGGATTTGATGCTAAGCCTTCTACTTCGCAATGATTTGAAGCTAAATCATGTGTATCGCGTGGATTTGAAGCTAACTCGTTTGTTTCGCATGCAGCTGAAGCTAAATCATGTATATCACAAGTATTTGAAGCTAAACCATTTGTTTCGCATGGATTTGAAGTTAAATCTTCTGCTTCCCGTTGATTTGAAGTTAAATCATGTGTTACGCTTTGATTTAAAGCTCACTCGTTTGTTTCGCCTGCATTTGAAGCTATATCACTTATATCGCTAGTATACGAAGCTAAATAATTTGTGTCGCATGGATTTGAAGCTAAGCCTTCTATTTCGCATTGATTTGAAGCTAAATCATGTGTTTCGCTTGGATTTGAAGCTAACTCGTTTATTTCGCATGCAGTTGAAGCTATATCACTTATATCACAAGTATTTGAAGCTAAACCATTTGTTTCGCATGGATTTGAAGTTAAATCTTCTACTTCCCGTTGATTTGAAGTTAAATCATGTGTTACGCTTGGATTTGAAGATCACTCGTGTGTTTCGCCTGCATTTGAAGCTATATCACTTATAACGCAAGTATAAGAAGCTAAATAATTTGTGTTGCATGGATTTGATGGTAAGCCTTCTACTTCGCATTGATTTGAAGTTAAATCATGTGTTTCCCTTGGGTGTGAAGCTAAATCGTTTGTTTCGCATGCAGCTGAAGCAAATTCATGTGTATCACAAGTATTTGAAGCTGAACCATTTGTTTCGTATGGATTTGAAGTTAAATCATGTGTTACGCTTTGATTTAAAGCTCACTCGTTTGTTTCCCCTGCATTTGAAGCTATATCACTTATATCGCAAGTATACGAAGCTAAATAATTTGTGTCGCATGGATTTGAAGCTAAGCCTTCTATTTCGCATTGATTTGAAGCTAAATCATGTGTTTTGCTTGGATTTGAAGCTAACTCGTTTGTTTCGCATGCAGTTGAAGCTAAATCATGTATATCACAAGTATCTGAAGCTAAACCATTTGTTTCGCATGGATTTGAAGTTAAATCTGCTACTTCGCATTGATTTGAAGTTAAATCATGTGTTACGCTTGGATTTGAAGATCACTCGTGAGTTTCGCCTGCATTTGAAGCTATATCACTTATATCGCAAGTATAAGAAGCTAAATAATTTGTGTTGCATGGATTTGATGCTAAGCCTTCTACTTCGCATTGATTTGAAGCTAAATCATGTGTTTCGCTTGGATTTGAAGCTAACTCGTTTGTTTCGCGTGCAGTTGAAGCTAAATCATGTATATCACAAGTATTTGAAGCTAAACCATTTGTTTCGCATGGATTTGAAGATAAGTCTTCTACTTCGCATTGATTTGAAGTTAAATCATGTGTTACGCTTGGATCTAAAGCTAACTCGTTTGTTTCGCCTGCATTTGAAGCTTTATCACTTATATCGCAAGTATAAGAAGCTAAATACTTTGTGTTGCATGGATTTGATGCTAAGCCTTCTACTTCGCATTGATTTGAAGCTAAATAATGTGTATCGCTTGGATTTGAAGCTAACTCGTTTGTTTCGCATGCAGCTGAAGCTAAATCATGTATATCACAAGTATTTGAAGCTAAACCATTTGTTTCGCATGGATTTGAAGGTAAATCTTCTACCTCCCATTGATTTGAAGTTAAATCATGTGTTACGCTTGGATTTGAAGCTAACTCGTTTGTTTCGCATGCAGCTGAAGCTAAATCATGTATATCACAAGTATATGAAGCTAAACCATTTATTTCGCATGGATTTGAAGTTAAATCACGTGTTACGCTTGGATTTGAAGATCACTCGTTTGTTTCGTCTGCATTTGAAGCTATATCACTTATATCGCAAGTATACGAAGCTAAATAATTTGTGTCGCATGGATTTGAAGCTAAGCCTTCTATTTCGCATTGATTTGAAGCTAAATCATGTGTTTCACTTGGATTTGAAGCTAACTCGTTTGTTTCGCATGCAGTTGAAGCTAAATCATGTATATCACAAGTATTTGAAGCTAAACCATTTGTTTCGCATGGATTTGAAGATAAGTCTTCTACTTCGCATTGATTTGAAGTTAAATCATGTGTTACGCTTGGATTTGAAGATCACTCGTTTGTTTCACCTTCATTTGAAGCTATATCACTTATATCGCAAACATATGAAGCTAAATAATTTGTGTTGCATGGATTTGATGCTAAGCCTTCTACTTCGAATTGATTTGAAGCTAAATCATGTGTTTCGCTTGGATTTGAAGCTAACTCGTTTGTTTCGCATGCAGCTGAAGCTAAATCATGTATATCACAAGTATTTGAAGCTAAACCATTTGTTTCCAATGGATTTGAAGGTAAATCTTCTACTTCCCATTGATTTGAAGTTAAATCATGTGTTTCGCTTGGATTTGAAGCTAACTCGTTTGTTTCGCATGCAGCTGAAGCTAAATCATGTATATCACAAGTATTTGAAGCTAAACCATTTGTTTCCCATGGATTTGAAGTTAAATCACGTGTTACGCTTGGATTTGAAGATCACTCGTTTGTTTCGTCTGCATTTGAAGCTATATCACTTATATCGCAAGTATACGAACCTAAATAATTTGTGTCGCATGGATTTGAAGCTAAGCCTCCCATTTCGCATTGATTTGAAGCTAAATCATGTATTTAGCATGGATTTGAAGCTAACTCGTTTGTTTCGCATGCATTTGAAGCTTTATCACTTATATCGCAAGTATACGAAGCTAAATAATTTGTGTCGCATGGATTTGATGCTAAGCCTTCTATTTCGCATTGATTTGAAGCTAAATCATGTGTTTCGCTTGGATTTGAAGCTAACTCGTTTGTTTCGCATGCAGTTGAAGCTAAATCATGTATATCACAAGTATTTGGAGCTAAGCCATTTGTTTCGCATGGATTTGAAGGTAAATCTTCTACTTCGCATTGATTTGAAGCTAAATCATGTATTTCGCATGGATTTGAAGCTAACTCGTTTGTTTCGCATGCATTTGAAGCTTTATCACTTATATCGCAAGTATACGAAGCTAAATAATTTGTGTCGCATGGATTTGATGCTAAGCCTTCTATTTCGCATTGATTTGAAGCTAAATCATGTGTTTCGCTTGGATTTGAAGCTAACTCGTTTGTTTCGCATGCAGTTGAAGCTAAATCATGTATATCACAATATTTGAAGCTAAACCATTTGTTTCGCATGGATTTGAAGGTAAATATTCTACTTCGCATTGATTTGAAATTAAATCATGTGTTACGCTTGGATTTAAAGCTCACTCGTTTGTTTCACCTGCACTTGAAGCTTTATCACTTATATCGCAAGTATAAGAAACTAAATAACTTGTGTTGCATGGATTTGATGCTAAGCCTTCTACTTCGCATTGATTTGAAGCTAAATCATGTGTTTCGCTTGGATTTGAAGCTAACTCGTTTGTTTCGCATGCAGATGAAGCTAAGTCATGTATATCACAAGTATTTGAAGCTTAGCCATGTGTTTCGCATGGATTTGATGGTAAATCTTCTACTTCGCATTGATTTGAAGCTAAATCATGTATTTCGCTTGGATTTGAAGCTAACTCGTTTGTTTCGCATGCAGCTGAAGCTAAATCATGTATATCACAAGTATTTGAAGATAAATAATTTGTGTCGCATGGATTTGATGCTAAGCCTTCTATTTCGCAATTATTTGAAGCTAAATCAGGTGTATCGCTTGGATTTTAAGCTCACTCGTTTGTTTCGCATGCAGTGGAAGCTAAATCATGTATATCAAAGGTATTTGAAGCTAAGCCATTTGTTTCGCATGGATTTGAAGGTAAATCTTCTACTTCGCATTGATTTGAAGTTAAATCATGTGTTATGCTTGGATTTACAGCTCTCTCGTTTGTTTCGCCTGCTTTTGAAGCTTTATCACTTATATCGCAAGTATAAGAAGCTAAATAATTTGTGTTGCATGGATTTGATGCTAAGCCTTCTACTTCGCATTGATTTGAAGCTAAATCATGTGTTTCGCTTGGATTTGAAGCTAACTCGTTTGTTTCGCATGCAGCTGAAGCTAAATCATGTATATCACAAGTATTTGAAGCTAAACCATTTGTTTCGCATGGATTTGAACGTAAATCTTCTACTTCGCATTGATTTGAAGTTAAATCATGTGTTACGCTTGGATTTAAAGCTCACTCGTTTGTTTCACCTGCATTTGAAGCTTTATCACTTATATCGCAAGTATAAGAAACTAAATAATTTGTGTTGCATGGATTTGATGCTAAGCCTTCTACTTCGCATTGATTTGAAGCTAAATCATGTGTCTCGCTTGGATTTGAAGCTAACTCGTTTTTTTCGCATGCAGTTGAAGCTAAATCATGTATATCACAAGTATTTGAAGCTAAGCCATTTGTTTCGCTTGGATTTGAAGGTAAATCTTCTACTTCGCATTGATTTGAAGCTAAATCATGTATTTCGCTTGGATTTGAAGCTAACTCGTTTGTTTCGCATGCAGCTGAAGCTAAATCATGTATATCACAAGTGTTTGAAGCTAAATAATTTGTGTCGCATGGATTTGATGCTAAGCCTTCTATTTCGCATTGATTTGAAGCTAAATCATGTGTATCGCTTGGATTTGAAGCTAACTCGTTTGTTTCGCATGCATTAGAAGCTTTATCACTTGTATCGCAAGGATACGAAGCTAAATAATTTGTGTCGCATGGATTTGATGCTAAGCCTTATATTTCGCATTGATTTGAAGCTAAATCATGTGTTTCGCTAGGATTTGAAGCTAACTCGTTTGTTTCGCATGCAGTTGAAGCTAAATCATGTATATCACAAGTATTTGATGCTAAACCATTTGTTTCGCATGGATCTGAAGGTAAATATTCTACTTCGCATTGATTTGAAGTTAAATCATGTGTTACGCTTGGATTTAAAGCTCACTCGTTTGTTTCACCTGCACTTGAAGCTTTATCACTTATATCGCAACTATAAGAAGCTAAATAATTTGTGTTGCATGGATTTGATGCGAAGCCTTCTACTTCGCATTGATTTGAAGCTAAATCATCTGTTTCGCTTGGATTTGAAGCTAACTCGTTTGTTTCGCATTCAGCTGAAGCTAAATCATGTATATCACAAGTATTTGAAGCTAAACCATTTGTTTCGCATGGATTTGAAGGTAAATCTTCTACTTCGCATTGATTTGAAGTTAAATCATGTGTTACGTTTGAATTTAAAGCTCACTCGTTTGTTTCACCTGCATTTGAAGCTTTATCACTTATATCGCAAGTATAAGAAACTAAATAACTTGTGTTGCATGGATTTGATGCTAAGCCTTCTACTTCGCATTGATTTGAAGCTAAATCACGTGTCTCGCTTGGATTTGAAGCTAACTCGTTTTTTTCGCATGCAGTTGAAGCTAAATCATGTATATCACAAGTATTTGAAGCTAAGCCATTTGTTTCGCATGGATTTGATGGTAAATCTTCTACTTCGCATTGATTTGAAGCTAAATCATGTATTTCGCTTGGATTTGAAGCTAACTCGTTTGTTTCGCATGCAGTTGAAGCTAAATCATGTATATCAAAGGTATTTGAAGCTAAGCCATTTGTTTCGCATGGATTTGAAGGTAAATCTTCTACTTCGCATTGATTTGAAGTTAAATCATGTGTTACGCTTGGATTTACAGCTCACTCGTTTGTTTCGCCTGCTTTTGAAGCTATATCACTTATAACGCAAGTATAAGAAGCTAAATAATTTGTGTTGCATGGATTTGATGGTAAGCCTTCTACTTCGCATTGATTTGAAGTTAAATCATGTGTTTCCCTTGGGTGTGAAGCTAAATCGTCTGTTTCTCATGCAGCTGAAGCAAATTCATGTGTATCACAAGTATTTGAAGCTGAACCATTTGTTTCGTATGGATTTGAAGTTAAATCATGTGTTACGCTTTGATTTAAAGCTCACTCGTTTGTTTCCCCTGCATTTGAAGCTATATCACTTATATCGCAAGTATAAGAAGCTAAATAATTTGTGTTGCATGGATTTGATGCTAAGCCTTCTACTTCGCATTGATTTGAAGCTAAATCATGTGTTTCGCTTGGATTTGAAGCTAACTCGTTTGTTTCGCGTGCAGTTCAAGCTAAATCATGTATATCACAAGTATTTGAAGCTAAACCATTTGTTTCGCATGGATTTGAAGATAAGTCTTCTACTTCGCATTGATTTGAAGTTAAATCATGTGTTACGCTTGGATCTAAAGCTAACTCGTTTGTTTCGCCTGCATTTGAAGCTTTATCACTTATATCGCAAGTATAAGAAGCTAAATACTTTGTGTTGCATGGATTTGATGCTAAGCCTTCTACTTCGCATTGATTTGAAGCTAAATAATGTGTATCGCTTGGATTTGAAGCTAACTCGTTTGTTTCGCATGCAGCTGAAGCTAAATCATGTATATCACAAGTATTTGAAGCTAAACCATTTGTTTCGCATGGATTTGAAGGTAAATCTTCTACATCCCATTGATTTGAAGTTAAATCACGTGTTACGCTTGGATTTGAAGATCACTCGTTTGTTTCGTCTGCAATTGAAGCTATATCACTTATATCGCAAGTATACGAAGCTAAATAATTTGTGTCGCATGGATTTGAAGCTAAGCCTTCTATTTCGCATTGATTTGAAGCTAAATCATGTGTTTCACTTGGATTTGAAGCTAACTCGTTTGTTTCGCATGCAGTTGAAGCTAAATCATGTATATCACAAGTATTTGAAGCTAAACCATTTGTTTCGCATGGATTTGAAGATAAGTCTTCTACTTCGCATTGATTTGAAGTTAAATCATGTGTTACGCTTGGATTTGAAGATCACTCGTTTGTTTCACCTTCATTTGAAGCTATATCACTTATATCGCAAATATATGAAGCTAAATAATTTGTGTTGCATGGATTTGATGCTAAGCCTTCTACTTCGCATTGATTTGAAGCTAAATCATGTGTTTCGCTTGGATTTGAAGCTAACTCGTTTGTTTCGCATGCAGCTGAAGCTAAATCATGTATATCACAAGTATTTGAAGCTAAACCATTTGTTTCGCATGGATTTGAAGGTAAATCTTCTACCTCCCATTGATTTGAAGTTAAATCATGTGTTACGCTTGGATTTGAAGCTAACTCGTTTGTTTCGCATGCAGCTGAAGCTAAATCATGTATATCACAAGTATTTGAAGCTAAACCATTTGTTTCGCATGGATTTGAAGTTAAATCACGTGTTACGCTTGGATTTGAAGATCACTCGTTTGTTTCGTCTGCATTTGAAGCTATATCACTTATATCGCAAGTATACGAAGCTAAATAATTTTTGTTGCATTGATTTGATGCTAAGCCTTCTACTTCGCAATGATTTGAAGCTAAATCATGTGTATCGCGTGGATTTGAAGCTAACTCGTTTGTTTCGCATGCAGCTGAAGCTAAATCATGTATATCACAAGTATTTGAAGCTAAACCATTTGTTTCGCATGGATTTGAAGTTAAATCTTCTGCTTCCCGTTGATTTGAAGTTAAATCATGTGTTACGCTTTGATTTAAAGCTCACTCGTTTGTTTCGCCTGCATTTGAAGCTATATCACTTATATCGCTAGTATACGAAGCTAAATAATTTGTGTCGCATGGATTTAAAGCTAAGCCTTCTATTTCGCATTGATTTGAAGCTAAATCATGTGTTTCGCTTGGATTTGAAGCTAACTCGTTTATTTCGCATGCAGTTGAAGCTATATCACTTATATCACAAGTATTTGAAGCTAAACCATTTGTTTCGCATGGATTTGAAGTTAAATCTTCTACTTCCCGTTGATTTGAAGTTAAATCATGTGTTACGCTTGGATTTGAAGATCACTCGTGTGTTTCGCCTGCATTTGAAGCTATATCACTTATAACGCAAGTATAAGAAGCTAAATAATTTGTGTTGCATGGATTTGATGGTAAGCCTTCTACTTCGCATTGATTTGAAGTTAAATCATGTGTTTCCCTTGGGTGTGAAGCTAAATCGTTTGTTTCGCATGCAGCTGAAGCAAATTCATGTGTATCACAAGTATTTGAAGCTGAACCATTTGTTTCGTATGGATTTGAAGTTAAATCATGTGTTACGCTTTGATTTAAAGCTCACTCGTTTGTTTCCCCTGCATTTGAAGCTATATCACTTATATCGCAAGTATACGAAGCTAAATAATTTGTGTCGCATGGATTTGAAGCTAAGCCTTCTATTTCGCATTGATTTGAAGCTAAATCATGTGTTTCGCTTGGATTTGAAGCTAACTCGTTTGTTTCGCATGCAGTTGAAGCTAAATCATGTATATCACAATATTTGAAGCTAAACCATTTGTTTCGCATGGATTTGAAGGTAAATATTCTACTTCGCATTGATTTGAAATTAAATCATGTGTTACGCTTGGATTTAAAGCTCACTCGTTTGTTTCACCTGCACTTGAAGCTTTATCACTTATATCGCAAGTATAAGAAACTAAATAACTTGTGTTGCATGGATTTGATGCTAAGCCTTCTACTTCGCATTGATTTGAAGCTAAATCATGTGTTTCGCTTGGATTTGAAGCTAACTCGTTTGTTTCGCATGCAGATGAAGCTAAGTCATGTATATCACAAGTATTTGAAGCTTAGCCATGTGTTTCGCATGGATTTGATGGTAAATCTTCTACTTCGCATTGATTTGAAGCTAAATCATGTATTTCGCTTGGATTTGAATCTAACTCGTTTGTTTCGCATGCAGTTGAAGCTAAATCATGTATATCACAAGTATCTGAAGCTAAACCATTTGTTTCGCATGGATTTGAAGATAAGTCTTCTACTTCGCATTGATTTGAAGTTAAATCATGTGTTACGCTTGGATCTAAAGCTAACTCGTTTGTTTCGCCTGCATTTGAAGCTTTATCACTTATATCGCAAGTATAAGAAGCTAAATACTTTGTGTTGCATGGATTTGATGCTAAGCCTTCTACTTCGCATTGATTTGAAGCTAAATAATGTGTATCGCTTGGAGTTGAAGCTAACTCGTTTGTTTCGCATGCAGCTGAAGCTAAATCATGTATATCACAAGTATTTGAAGCTAAACCATTTGTTTCGCATGGATTTGAAGGTAAATCTTCTACCTCCCATTGATTTGAAGTTAAATCATGTGTTACGCTTGGATTTGAAGCTAACTCGTTTGTTTCGCATGCAGCTGAAGCTAAATCATGTATATCACAAGTATATGAAGCTAAACCATTTGTTTCGCATGGATTTGAAGTTAAATCACGTGTTACGCTTGGATTTGAAGATCACTCGTTTGTTTCGTCTGCATTTGAAGCTATATCACTTATATCGCAAGTATACGAAGCTAAATAATTTGTGTCGCATGGATTTGAAGCTAAGCCTTCTATTTCGCATTGATTTGAAGCTAAATCATGTGTTTCACTTGGATTTGAAGCTAACTCGTTTGTTTCGCATGCAGTTGAAGCTAAATCATGTATATCACAAGTATTTGAAGCTAAACCATTTGTTTCGCATGGATTTGAAGATAAGTCTTCTACTTCGCATTGATTTGAAGTTAAATCATGTGTTACGCTTGGATTTGAAGATCACTCGTTTGTTTCACCTTCATTTGAAGCTATATCACTTATATCGCAAATATATGAAGCTAAATAATTTGTGTTGCATGGATTTGATGCCATACCTTCTACTTCGAATTGATTTGAAGCTAAATCATGTGTTTCGCTTGGATTTGAAGCTAACTCGTTTGTTTCGCATGCAGCTGAAGCTAAATCATGTATATCACAAGTATTTGAAGCTAAACCATTTGTTTCCAATGGATTTGAAGGTAAATCTTCTACTTCCCATTGATTTGAAGTTAAATCATGTGTTTCGCTTGGATTTGAAGCTAACTCGTTTGTTTCGCATGCAGCTGAAGCTAAATCATGTATATCACAAGTATTTGAAGCTAAACCATTTGTTTCCCATGGATTTGAAGTTAAATCACGTGTTACGCTTGGATTTGAAGATCACTCGTTTGTTTCGTCTGCATTTGAAGCTATATCACTTATATCGCAAGTATACGAACCTAAATAATTTGTGTCGCATGGATTTGAAGCTAAGCCTCCCATTTCGCATTGATTTGAAGCTAAATCATGTATTTAGCATGGATTTGAAGCTAACTCGTTTGTTTCGCATGCATTTGAAGCTTTATCACTTATATCGCAAGTATACGAAGCTAAATAATTTGTGTCGCATGGATTTGATGCTAAGCCTTCTATTTCGCATTGATTTGAAGCTAAATCATGTGTTTCGCTTGGATTTGAAGCTAACTCGTTTGTTTCGCATGCAGTTGAAGCTAAATCATGTATATCACAAGTATTTGGAGCTAAGCCATTTGTTTCGCATGGATTTGAAGGTAAATCTTCTACTTCGCATTGATTTGAAGCTAAATCATGTATTTCGCATGGATTTGAAGCTAACTCGTTTGTTTCGCATGCATTTGAAGCTTTATCACTTATATCGCAAGTATACGAAGCTAAATAATTTGTGTCGCATGGATTTGATGCTAAGCCTTCTATTTCGCATTGATTTGAAGCTAAATCATGTGTTTCGCTTGGATTTGAAGCTAACTCGTTTGTTTCGCATGCAGTTGAAGCTAAATCATGTATATCACAATATTTGAAGCTAAACCATTTGTTTCGCATGGATTTGAAGGTAAATATTCTACTTCGCATTGATTTGAAATTAAATCATGTGTTACGCTTGGATTTAAAGCTCACTCGTTTGTTTCACCTGCACTTGAAGCTTTATCACTTATATCGCAAGTATAAGAAACTAAATAACTTGTGTTGCATGGATTTGATGCTAAGCCTTCTACTTCGCATTGATTTGAAGCTAAATCATGTGTTTCGCTTGGATTTGAAGCTAACTCGTTTGTTTCGCATGCAGCTGAAGCTAAATCATGTATATCACAAGTGTTTGAAGCTAAATAATTTGTGTCGCATGGATTTGATGCTAAGCCTTCTATTTCGCATTGATTTGAAGCTAAATCATGTGTATCGCTTGGATTTGAAGCTAACTCGTTTGTTTCGCATGCATTAGAAGCTTTATCACTTGTATCGCAAGGATACGAAGCTAAATAATTTGTGTCGCATGGATTTGATGCTAAGCCTTATATTTCGCATTGATTTGAAGCTAAATCATGTGTTTCGCTAGGATTTGAAGCTAACTCGTTTGTTTCGCATGCAGTTGAAGCTAAATCATGTATATCACAAGTATTTGATGCTAAACCATTTGTTTCGCATGGATCTGAAGGTAAATATTCTACTTCGCATTGATTTGAAGTTAAATCATGTGTTACGCTTGGATTTAAAGCTCACTCGTTTGTTTCACCTGCACTTGAAGCTTTATCACTTATATCGCAACTATAAGAAGCTAAATAATTTGTGTTGCATGGATTTGATGCGAAGCCTTCTACTTCGCATTGATTTGAAGCTAAATCATCTGTTTCGCTTGGATTTGAAGCTAACTCGTTTGTTTCGCATTCAGCTGAAGCTAAATCATGTATATCACAAGTATTTGAAGCTAAACCATTTGTTTCGCATGGATTTGAAGGTAAATCTTCTACTTCGCATTGATTTGAAGTTAAATCATGTGTTACGTTTGAATTTAAAGCTCACTCGTTTGTTTCACCTGCATTTGAAGCTTTATCACTTATATCGCAAGTATAAGAAACTAAATAACTTGTGTTGCATGGATTTGATGCTAAGCCTTCTACTTCGCATTGATTTGAAGCTAAATCATGTATTTAGCATGGATTTGAAGCTAACTCGTTTGTTTCGCATGCATTTGAAGCTTTATCACTTATATCGCAAGTATACGAAGCTAAATAATTTGTGTCGCATGGATTTGATGCTAAGCCTTCTATTTCGCATTGATTTGAAGCTAAATCATGTGTTTCGCTTGGATTTGAAGCTAACTCGTTTGTTTCGCATGCAGTTGAAGCTAAATCATGTATATCACAAGTATTTGGAGCTAAGCCATTTGTTTCGCATGGATTTGAAGGTAAATCTTCTACTTCGCATTGATTTGAAGCTAAATCATGTATTTCGCATGGATTTGAAGCTAACTCGTTTGTTTCGCATGCATTTGAAGCTTTATCACTTATATCGCAAGTATACGAAGCTAAATAATTTGTGTCGCATGGATTTGATGCTAAGCCTTCTATTTCGCATTGATTTGAAGCTAAATCATGTGTTTCGCTTGGATTTGAAGCTAACTCGTTTGTTTCGCATGCAGTTGAAGCTAAATCATGTATATCACAATATTTGAAGCTAAACCATTTGTTTCGCATGGATTTGAAGGTAAATATTCTACTTCGCATTGATTTGAAATTAAATCATGTGTTACGCTTGGATTTAAAGCTCACTCGTTTGTTTCACCTGCACTTGAAGCTTTATCACTTATATCGCAAGTATAAGAAACTAAATAACTTGTGTTGCATGGATTTGATGCTAAGCCTTCTACTTCGCATTGATTT
The DNA here is from genome assembly GCF_051020955.1 of Megalopta genalis. NCBI lineage: Eukaryota > Metazoa > Arthropoda > Insecta > Hymenoptera > Halictidae > Megalopta > Megalopta genalis. Next base: position 109,591 of record NW_027476711.1, on the reverse strand, counting down.
GAAGCTAAATCACGTGTCTCGCTTGGATTTGAAGCTAACTCGTTTTTTTCGCATGCAGTTGAAGCTAAATCATGTATATCACAAGTATTTGAAGCTAAGCCATTTGTTTCGCATGGATTTGATGGTAAATCTTCTACTTCGCATTGATTTGAAGCTAAATCATGTATTTCGCTTGGATTTGAAGCTAACTCGTTTGTTTCGCATGCAGTTGAAGCTAAATCATGTATATCACAATATTTGAAGCTAAACCATTTGTTTCGCATGGATTTGAAGATAAGTCTTCTACTTCGCATTGATTTGAAGTTAAATCATGTGTTACGCTTGGATTTGAAGATCACTCGTTTGTTTCACCTTCATTTGAAGCTATATCACTTATATCGCAAATATATGAAGCTAAATAATTTGTGTTGCATGGATTTGATGCTAAGCCTTCTACTTCGCATTGATTTGAAGCTAAATCATGTGTTTCGCTTGGATTTGAAGCTAACTCGTTTGTTTCGCATGCAGCTGAAGCTAAATCATGTATATCACAAGTATTTGAAGCTAAACCATTTGTTTCGCATGGATTTGAAGGTAAATCTTCTACCTCCCATTGATTTGAAGTTAAATCATGTGTTACGCTTGGATTTGAAGCTAACTCGTTTGTTTCGCATGCATTAGAAGCTTTATCACTTGTATCGCAAGGATACGAAGCTAAATAATTTGTGTCGCATGGATTTGATGCTAAGCCTTATATTTCGCATTGATTTGAAGCTAAATCATGTGTTTCGCTAGGATTTGAAGCTAACTCGTTTGTTTCGCATGCAGTTGAAGCTAAATCATGTATATCACAAGTATTTGATGCTAAACCATTTGTTTCGCATGGATCTGAAGGTAAATATTCTACTTCGCATTGATTTGAAGTTAAATCATGTGTTACGCTTGGATTTAAAGCTCACTCGTTTGTTTCACCTGCACTTGAAGCTTTATCACTTATATCGCAACTATAAGAAGCTAAATAATTTGTGTTGCATGGATTTGATGCGAAGCCTTCTACTTCGCATTGATTTGAAGCTAAATCATCTGTTTCGCTTGGATTTGAAGCTAACTCGTTTGTTTCGCATTCAGCTGAAGCTAAATCATGTATATCACAAGTATTTGAAGCTAAACCATTTGTTTCGCATGGATTTGAAGGTAAATCTTCTACTTCGCATTGATTTGAAGTTAAATCATGTGTTACGCTTGGATTTAAAGCTCACTCGTTTGTTTCACCTGCATTTGAAGCTTTATCACTTATATCGCAAGTATAAGAAACTAAATAATTTGTGTTGCATGGATTTGATGCTAAGCCTTCTACTTCGCATTGATTTGAAGCTAAATCATGTGTCTCGCTTGGATTTGAAGCTAACTCGTTTTTTTCGCATGCAGTTGAAGCTAAATCATGTATATCACAAGTATTTGAAGCTAAGCCATTTGTTTCGCTTGGATTTGAAGGTAAATCTTCTACTTCGCATTGATTTGAAGCTAAATCATGTATTTCGCTTGGATTTGAAGCTAACTCGTTTGTTTCGCATGCAGCTGAAGCTAAATCATGTATATCACAAGTGTTTGAAGCTAAATAATTTGTGTCGCATGGATTTGATGCTAAGCCTTCTATTTCGCATTGATTTGAAGCTAAATCATGTGTATCGCTTGGATTTGAAGCTAACTCGTTTGTTTCGCATGCATTAGAAGCTTTATCACTTGTATCGCAAGGATACGAAGCTAAATAATTTGTGTCGCATGGATTTGATGCTAAGCCTTATATTTCGCATTGATTTGAAGCTAAATCATGTGTTTCGCTAGGATTTGAAGCTAACTCGTTTGTTTCGCATGCAGTTGAAGCTAAATCATGTATATCACAAGTATTTGATGCTAAACCATTTGTTTCGCATGGATCTGAAGGTAAATATTCTACTTCGCATTGATTTGAAGTTAAATCATGTGTTACGCTTGGATTTAAAGCTCACTCGTTTGTTTCACCTGCACTTGAAGCTTTATCACTTATATCGCAACTATAAGAAGCTAAATAATTTGTGTTGCATGGATTTGATGCGAAGCCTTCTACTTCGCATTGATTTGAAGCTAAATCATCTGTTTCGCTTGGATTTGAAGCTAACTCGTTTGTTTCGCATTCAGCTGAAGCTAAATCATGTATATCACAAGTATTTGAAGCTAAACCATTTGTTTCGCATGGATTTGAAGGTAAATCTTCTACTTCGCATTGATTTGAAGTTAAATCATGTGTTACGTTTGAATTTAAAGCTCACTCGTTTGTTTCACCTGCATTTGAAGCTTTATCACTTATATCGCAAGTATAAGAAACTAAATAACTTGTGTTGCATGGATTTGATGCTAAGCCTTCTACTTCGCATTGATTTGAAGCTAAATCACGTGTCTCGCTTGGATTTGAAGCTAACTCGTTTTTTTCGCATGCAGTTGAAGCTAAATCATGTATATCACAAGTATTTGAAGCTAAGCCATTTGTTTCGCATGGATTTGATGGTAAATCTTCTACTTCGCATTGATTTGAAGCTAAATCATGTATTTCGCTTGGATTTGAAGCTAACTCGTTTGTTTCGCATGCAGTTGAAGCTAAATCATGTATATCAAAGGTATTTGAAGCTAAGCCATTTGTTTCGCATGGATTTGAAGGTAAATCTTCTACTTCGCATTGATTTGAAGTTAAATCATGTGTTACGCTTGGATTTACAGCTCACTCGTTTGTTTCGCCTGCTTTTGAAGCTATATCACTTATAACGCAAGTATAAGAAGCTAAATAATTTGTGTTGCATGGATTTGATGGTAAGCCTTCTACTTCGCATTGATTTGAAGTTAAATCATGTGTTTCCCTTGGGTGTGAAGCTAAATCGTCTGTTTCTCATGCAGCTGAAGCAAATTCATGTGTATCACAAGTATTTGAAGCTGAACCATTTGTTTCGTATGGATTTGAAGTTAAATCATGTGTTACGCTTTGATTTAAAGCTCACTCGTTTGTTTCCCCTGCATTTGAAGCTATATCACTTATATCGCAAGTATAAGAAGCTAAATAATTTGTGTTGCATGGATTTGATGCTAAGCCTTCTACTTCGCATTGATTTGAAGCTAAATCATGTGTTTCGCTTGGATTTGAAGCTAACTCGTTTGTTTCGCGTGCAGTTCAAGCTAAATCATGTATATCACAAGTATTTGAAGCTAAACCATTTGTTTCGCATGGATTTGAAGATAAGTCTTCTACTTCGCATTGATTTGAAGTTAAATCATGTGTTACGCTTGGATCTAAAGCTAACTCGTTTGTTTCGCCTGCATTTGAAGCTTTATCACTTATATCGCAAGTATAAGAAGCTAAATACTTTGTGTTGCATGGATTTGATGCTAAGCCTTCTACTTCGCATTGATTTGAAGCTAAATAATGTGTATCGCTTGGATTTGAAGCTAACTCGTTTGTTTCGCATGCAGCTGAAGCTAAATCATGTATATCACAAGTATTTGAAGCTAACCATTTGTTTCGCATGGATTTGAAGGTAAATCTTCTACATCCCATTGATTTGAAGTTAAATCACGTGTTACGCTTGGATTTGAAGATCACTCGTTTGTTTCGTCTGCAATTGAAGCTATATCACTTATATCGCAAGTATACGAAGCTAAATAATTTGTGTCGCATGGATTTGAAGCTAAGCCTTCTATTTCGCATTGATTTGAAGCTAAATCATGTGTTTCACTTGGATTTGAAGCTAACTCGTTTGTTTCGCATGCAGTTGAAGCTAAATCATGTATATCACAAGTATTTGAAGCTAAACCATTTGTTTCGCATGGATTTGAAGATAAGTCTTCTACTTCGCATTGATTTGAAGTTAAATCATGTGTTACGCTTGGATTTGAAGATCACTCGTTTGTTTCACCTTCATTTGAAGCTATATCACTTATATCGCAAATATATGAAGCTAAATAATTTGTGTTGCATGGATTTGATGCTAAGCCTTCTACTTCGCATTGATTTGAAGCTAAATCATGTGTTTCGCTTGGATTTGAAGCTAACTCGTTTGTTTCGCATGCAGCTGAAGCTAAATCATGTATATCACAAGTATTTGAAGCTAAACCATTTGTTTCGCATGGATTTGAAGGTAAATCTTCTACCTCCCATTGATTTGAAGTTAAATCATGTGTTACGCTTGGATTTGAAGCTAACTCGTTTGTTTCGCATGCAGCTGAAGCTAAATCATGTATATCACAAGTATTTGAAGCTAAACCATTTGTTTCGCATGGATTTGAAGGTAAATCTTCTACTTCGCATTGATTTGAAGTTAAATCATGTGTTACGCTTGGATTTAAAGCTCACTCGTTTGTTTCACCTGCATTTGAAGCTTTATCACTTATATCGCAAGTATAAGAAACTAAATAATTTGTGTTGCATGGATTTGATGCTAAGCCTTCTACTTCGCATTGATTTGAAGCTAAATCATGTGTCTCGCTTGGATTTGAAGCTAACTCGTTTTTTTCGCATGCAGTTGAAGCTAAATCATGTATATCACAAGTATTTGAAGCTAAGCCATTTGTTTCGCTTGGATTTGAAGGTAAATCTTCTACTTCGCATTGATTTGAAGCTAAATCATGTATTTCGCTTGGATTTGAAGCTAACTCGTTTGTTTCGCATGCAGCTGAAGCTAAATCATGTATATCACAAGTGTTTGAAGCTAAATAATTTGTGTCGCATGGATTTGATGCTAAGCCTTCTATTTCGCATTGATTTGAAGCTAAATCATGTGTATCGCTTGGATTTGAAGCTAACTCGTTTGTTTCGCATGCATTAGAAGCTTTATCACTTGTATCGCAAGGATACGAAGCTAAATAATTTGTGTCGCATGGATTTGATGCTAAGCCTTATATTTCGCATTGATTTGAAGCTAAATCATGTGTTTCGCTAGGATTTGAAGCTAACTCGTTTGTTTCGCATGCAGTTGAAGCTAAATCATGTATATCACAAGTATTTGATGCTAAACCATTTGTTTCGCATGGATCTGAAGGTAAATATTCTACTTCGCATTGATTTGAAGTTAAATCATGTGTTACGCTTGGATTTAAAGCTCACTCGTTTGTTTCACCTGCACTTGAAGCTTTATCACTTATATCGCAACTATAAGAAGCTAAATAATTTGTGTTGCATGGATTTGATGCGAAGCCTTCTACTTCGCATTGATTTGAAGCTAAATCATCTGTTTCGCTTGGATTTGAAGCTAACTCGTTTGTTTCGCATTCAGCTGAAGCTAAATCATGTATATCACAAGTATTTGAAGCTAAACCATTTGTTTCGCATGGATTTGAAGGTAAATCTTCTACTTCGCATTGATTTGAAGTTAAATCATGTGTTACGTTTGAATTTAAAGCTCACTCGTTTGTTTCACCTGCATTTGAAGCTTTATCACTTATATCGCAAGTATAAGAAACTAAATAACTTGTGTTGCATGGATTTGATGCTAAGCCTTCTACTTCGCATTGATTTGAAGCTAAATCACGTGTCTCGCTTGGATTTGAAGCTAACTCGTTTTTTTCGCATGCAGTTGAAGCTAAATCATGTATATCACAAGTATTTGAAGCTAAGCCATTTGTTTCGCATGGATTTGATCGTAAATCTTCTACTTCGCATTGATTTGAAGCTAAATCATGTATTTCGCTTGGATTTGAAGCTAACTCGTTTGTTTCGCATGCAGTTGAAGCTAAATCATGTATATCACAATATTTGAAGCTAAACCATTTGTTTCGCATGGATTTGAAGATAAGTCTTCTACTTCGCATTGATTTGAAGTTAAATCATGTGTTACGCTTGGATTTGAAGATCACTCGTTTGTTTCACCTTCATTTGAAGCTATATCACTTATATCGCAAATATATGAAGCTAAATAATTTGTGTTGCATGGATTTGATGCTAAGCCTTCTACTTCGCATTGATTTGAAGCTAAATCATGTGTTTCGCTTGGATTTGAAGCTAACTCGTTTGTTTCGCATGCAGCTGAAGCTAAATCATGTATATCACAAGTATTTGAAGCTAAACCATTTGTTTCGCATGGATTTGAAGGTAAATCTTCTACCTCCCATTGATTTGAAGTTAAATCATGTGTTACGCTTGGATTTGAAGCTAACTCGTTTGTTTCGCATGCATTAGAAGCTTTATCACTTGTATCGCAAGGATACGAAGCTAAATAATTTGTGTCGCATGGATTTGATGCTAAGCCTTATATTTCGCATTGATTTGAAGCTAAATCATGTGTTTCGCTAGGATTTGAAGCTAACTCGTTTGTTTCGCATGCAGTTGAAGCTAAATCATGTATATCACAAGTATTTGATGCTAAACCATTTGTTTCGCATGGATCTGAAGGTAAATATTCTACTTCGCATTGATTTGAAGTTAAATCATGTGTTACGCTTGGATTTAAAGCTCACTCGTTTGTTTCACCTGCACTTGAAGCTTTATCACTTATATCGCAACTATAAGAAGCTAAATAATTTGTGTTGCATGGATTTGATGCGAAGCCTTCTACTTCGCATTGATTTGAAGCTAAATCATCTGTTTCGCTTGGATTTGAAGCTAACTCGTTTGTTTCGCATTCAGCTGAAGCTAAATCATGTATATCACAAGTATTTGAAGCTAAACCATTTGTTTCGCATGGATTTGAAGGTAAATCTTCTACTTCGCATTGATTTGAAGTTAAATCATGTGTTACGCTTGGATTTAAAGCTCACTCGTTTGTTTCACCTGCATTTGAAGCTTTATCACTTATATCGCAAGTATAAGAAACTAAATAATTTGTGTTGCATGGATTTGATGCTAAGCCTTCTACTTCGCATTGATTTGAAGCTAAATCATGTGTCTCGCTTGGATTTGAAGCTAACTCGTTTTTTTCGCATGCAGTTGAAGCTAAATCATGTATATCACAAGTATTTGAAGCTAAGCCATTTGTTTCGCTTGGATTTGAAGGTAAATCTTCTACTTCGCATTGATTTGAAGCTAAATCATGTATTTCGCTTGGATTTGAAGCTAACTCGTTTGTTTCGCATGCAGCTGAAGCTAAATCATGTATATCACAAGTGTTTGAAGCTAAATAATTTGTGTCGCATGGATTTGATGCTAAGCCTTCTATTTCGCATTGATTTGAAGCTAAATCATGTGTATCGCTTGGATTTGAAGCTAACTCGTTTGTTTCGCATGCATTAGAAGCTTTATCACTTGTATCGCAAGGATACGAAGCTAAATAATTTGTGTCGCATGGATTTGATGCTAAGCCTTATATTTCGCATTGATTTGAAGCTAAATCATGTGTTTCGCTAGGATTTGAAGCTAACTCGTTTGTTTCGCATGCAGTTGAAGCTAAATCATGTATATCACAAGTATTTGATGCTAAACCATTTGTTTCGCATGGATCTGAAGGTAAATATTCTACTTCGCATTGATTTGAAGTTAAATCATGTGTTACGCTTGGATTTAAAGCTCACTCGTTTGTTTCACCTGCACTTGAAGCTTTATCACTTATATCGCAACTATAAGAAGCTAAATAATTTGTGTTGCATGGATTTGATGCGAAGCCTTCTACTTCGCATTGATTTGAAGCTAAATCATCTGTTTCGCTTGGATTTGAAGCTAACTCGTTTGTTTCGCATTCAGCTGAAGCTAAATCATGTATATCACAAGTATTTGAAGCTAAACCATTTGTTTCGCATGGATTTGAAGGTAAATCTTCTACTTCGCATTGATTTGAAGTTAAATCATGTGTTACGTTTGAATTTAAAGCTCACTCGTTTGTTTCACCTGCATTTGAAGCTTTATCACTTATATCGCAAGTATAAGAAACTAAATAACTTGTGTTGCATGGATTTGATGCTAAGCCTTCTACTTCGCATTGATTTGAAGCTAAATCACGTGTCTCGCTTGGATTTGAAGCTAACTCGTTTTTTTCGCATGCAGTTGAAGCTAAATCATGTATATCACAAGTATTTGAAGCTAAGCCATTTGTTTCGCATGGATTTGATGGTAAATCTTCTACTTCGCATTGATTTGAAGCTAAATCATGTATTTCGCTTGGATTTGAAGCTAACTCGTTTGTTTCGCATGCAGTTGAAGCTAAATCATGTATATCAAAGGTATTTGAAGCTAAGCCATTTGTTTCGCATGGATTTGAAGGTAAATCTTCTACTTCGCATTGATTTGAAGTTAAATCATGTGTTACGCTTGGATTTACAGCTCACTCGTTTGTTTCGCCTGCTTTTGAAGCTATATCACTTATAACGCAAGTATAAGAAGCTAAATAATTTGTGTTGCATGGATTTGATGGTAAGCCTTCTACTTCGCATTGATTTGAAGTTAAATCATGTGTTTCCCTTGGGTGTGAAGCTAAATCGTCTGTTTCTCATGCAGCTGAAGCAAATTCATGTGTATCACAAGTATTTGAAGCTGAACCATTTGTTTCGTATGGATTTGAAGTTAAATCATGTGTTACGCTTTGATTTAAAGCTCACTCGTTTGTTTCCCCTGCATTTGAAGCTATATCACTTATATCGCAAGTATAAGAAGCTAAATAATTTGTGTTGCATGGATTTGATGCTAAGCCTTCTACTTCGCATTGATTTGAAGCTAAATCATGTGTTTCGCTTGGATTTGAAGCTAACTCGTTTGTTTCGCGTGCAGTTCAAGCTAAATCATGTATATCACAAGTATTTGAAGCTAAACCATTTGTTTCGCATGGATTTGAAGATAAGTCTTCTACTTCGCATTGATTTGAAGTTAAATCATGTGTTACGCTTGGATCTAAAGCTAACTCGTTTGTTTCGCCTGCATTTGAAGCTTTATCACTTATATCGCAAGTATAAGAAGCTAAATACTTTGTGTTGCATGGATTTGATGCTAAGCCTTCTACTTCGCATTGATTTGAAGCTAAATAATGTGTATCGCTTGGATTTGAAGCTAACTCGTTTGTTTCGCATGCAGCTGAAGCTAAATCATGTATATCACAAGTATTTGAAGCTAACCATTTGTTTCGCATGGATTTGAAGGTAAATCTTCTACATCCCATTGATTTGAAGTTAAATCACGTGTTACGCTTGGATTTGAAGATCACTCGTTTGTTTCGTCTGCAATTGAAGCTATATCACTTATATCGCAAGTATACGAAGCTAAATAATTTGTGTCGCATGGATTTGAAGCTAAGCCTTCTATTTCGCATTGATTTGAAGCTAAATCATGTGTTTCACTTGGATTTGAAGCTAACTCGTTTGTTTCGCATGCAGTTGAAGCTAAATCATGTATATCACAAGTATTTGAAGCTAAACCATTTGTTTCGCATGGATTTGAAGATAAGTCTTCTACTTCGCATTGATTTGAAGTTAAATCATGTGTTACGCTTGGATTTGAAGATCACTCGTTTGTTTCACCTTCATTTGAAGCTATATCACTTATATCGCAAATATATGAAGCTAAATAATTTGTGTTGCATGGATTTGATGCTAAGCCTTCTACTTCGCATTGATTTGAAGCTAAATCATGTGTTTCGCTTGGATTTGAAGCTAACTCGTTTGTTTCGCATGCAGCTGAAGCTAAATCATGTATATCACAAGTATTTGAAGCTAAACCATTTGTTTCGCATGGATTTGAAGGTAAATCTTCTACCTCCCATTGATTTGAAGTTAAATCATGTGTTACGCTTGGATTTGAAGCTAACTCGTTTGTTTCGCATGCAGCTGAAGCTAAATCATGTATATCACAAGTATTTGAAGCTAAACCATTTGTTTCGCATGGATTTGAAGGTAAATCTTCTACTTCGCATTGATTTGAAGTTAAATCATGTGTTACGCTTGGATTTAAAGCTCACTCGTTTGTTTCACCTGCATTTGAAGCTTTATCACTTATATCGCAAGTATAAGAAACTAAATAATTTGTGTTGCATGGATTTGATGCTAAGCCTTCTACTTCGCATTGATTTGAAGCTAAATCATGTGTCTCGCTTGGATTTGAAGCTAACTCGTTTTTTTCGCATGCAGTTGAAGCTAAATCATGTATATCACAAGTATTTGAAGCTAAGCCATTTGTTTCGCTTGGATTTGAAGGTAAATCTTCTACTTCGCATTGATTTGAAGCTAAATCATGTATTTCGCTTGGATTTGAAGCTAACTCGTTTGTTTCGCATGCAGCTGAAGCTAAATCATGTATATCACAAGTGTTTGAAGCTAAATAATTTGTGTCGCATGGATTTGATGCTAAGCCTTCTATTTCGCATTGATTTGAAGCTAAATCATGTGTATCGCTTGGATTTGAAGCTAACTCGTTTGTTTCGCATGCATTAGAAGCTTTATCACTTGTATCGCAAGGATACGAAGCTAAATAATTTGTGTCGCATGGATTTGATGCTAAGCCTTATATTTCGCATTGATTTGAAGCTAAATCATGTGTTTCGCTAGGATTTGAAGCTAACTCGTTTGTTTCGCATGCAGTTGAAGCTAAATCATGTATATCACAAGTATTTGATGCTAAACCATTTGTTTCGCATGGATCTGAAGGTAAATATTCTACTTCGCATTGATTTGAAGTTAAATCATGTGTTACGCTTGGATTTAAAGCTCACTCGTTTGTTTCACCTGCACTTGAAGCTTTATCACTTATATCGCAACTATAAGAAGCTAAATAATTTGTGTTGCATGGATTTGATGCGAAGCCTTCTACTTCGCATTGATTTGAAGCTAAATCATCTGTTTCGCTTGGATTTGAAGCTAACTCGTTTGTTTCGCATTCAGCTGAAGCTAAATCATGTATATCACAAGTATTTGAAGCTAAACCATTTGTTTCGCATGGATTTGAAGGTAAATCTTCTACTTCGCATTGATTTGAAGTTAAATCATGTGTTACGTTTGAATTTAAAGCTCACTCGTTTGTTTCACCTGCATTTGAAGCTTTATCACTTATATCGCAAGTATAAGAAACTAAATAACTTGTGTTGCATGGATTTGATGCTAAGCCTTCTACTTCGCATTGATTTGAAGCTAAATCACGTGTCTCGCTTGGATTTGAAGCTAACTCGTTTTTTTCGCATGCAGTTGAAGCTAAATCATGTATATCACAAGTATTTGAAGCTAAGCCATTTGTTTCGCATGGATTTGATGGTAAATCTTCTACTTCGCATTGATTTGAAGCTAAATCATGTATTTCGCTTGGATTTGAAGCTAACTCGTTTGTTTCGCATGCAGTTGAAGCTAAATCATGTATATCAAAGGTATTTGAAGCTAAGCCATTTGTTTCGCATGGATTTGAAGGTAAATCTTCTACTTCGCATTGATTTGAAGTTAAATCATGTGTTACGCTTGGATTTACAGCTCACTCGTTTGTTTCGCCTGCTTTTGAAGCTATATCACTTATAACGCAAGTATAAGAAGCTAAATAATTTGTGTTGCATGGATTTGATGGTAAGCCTTCTACTTCGCATTGATTTGAAGTTAAATCATGTGTTTCCCTTGGGTGTGAAGCTAAATCGTCTGTTTCTCATGCAGCTGAAGCAAATTCATGTGTATCACAAGTATTTGAAGCTGAACCATTTGTTTCGTATGGATTTGAAGTTAAATCATGTGTTACGCTTTGATTTAAAGCTCACTCGTTTGTTTCCCCTGCATTTGAAGCTATATCACTTATATCGCAAGTATAAGAAGCTAAATAATTTGTGTTGCATGGATTTGATGCTAAGCCTTCTACTTCGCATTGATTTGAAGCTAAATCATGTGTTTCGCTTGGATTTGAAGCTAACTCGTTTGTTTCGCGTGCAGTTCAAGCTAAATCATGTATATCACAAGTATTTGAAGCTAAACCATTTGTTTCGCATGGATTTGAAGATAAGTCTTCTACTTCGCATTGATTTGAAGTTAAATCATGTGTTACGCTTGGATCTAAAGCTAACTCGTTTGTTTCGCCTGCATTTGAAGCTTTATCACTTATATCGCAAGTATAAGAAGCTAAATACTTTGTGTTGCATGGATTTGATGCTAAGCCTTCTACTTCGCATTGATTTGAAGCTAAATAATGTGTATCGCTTGGATTTGAAGCTAACTCGTTTGTTTCGCATGCAGCTGAAGCTAAATCATGTATATCACAAGTATTTGAAGCTAAACCATTTGTTTCGCATGGATTTGAAGGTAAATCTTCTACATCCCATTGATTTGAAGTTAAATCACGTGTTACGCTTGGATTTGAAGATCACTCGTTTGTTTCGTCTGCAATTGAAGCTATATCACTTATATCGCAAGTATACGAAGCTAAATAATTTGTGTCGCATGGATTTGAAGCTAAGCCTTCTATTTCGCATTGATTTGAAGCTAAATCATGTGTTTCACTTGGATTTGAAGCTAACTCGTTTGTTTCGCATGCAGTTGAAGCTAAATCATGTATATCACAAGTATTTGAAGCTAAACCATTTGTTTCGCATGGATTTGAAGATAAGTCTTCTACTTCGCATTGATTTGAAGTTAAATCATGTGTTACGCTTGGATTTGAAGATCACTCGTTTGTTTCACCTTCATTTGAAGCTATATCACTTATATCGCAAATATATGAAGCTAAATAATTTGTGTTGCATGGATTTGATGCTAAGCCTTCTACTTCGCATTGATTTGAAGCTAAATCATGTGTTTCGCTTGGATTTGAAGCTAACTCGTTTGTTTCGCATGCAGCTGAAGCTAAATCATGTATATCACAAGTATTTGAAGCTAAACCATTTGTTTCGCATGGATTTGAAGGTAAATCTTCTACCTCCCATTGATTTGAAGTTAAATCATGTGTTACGCTTGGATTTGAAGCTAACTCGTTTGTTTCGCATGCAGCTGAAGCTAAATCATGTATATCACAAGTATTTGAAGCTAAACCATTTGTTTCGCATGGATTTGAAGTTAAATCACGTGTTACGCTTGGATTTGAAGATCACTCGTTTGTTTCGTCTGCATTTGAAGCTATATCACTTATATCGCAAGTATACGAAGCTAAATAATTTTTGTTGCATTGATTTGATGCTAAGCCTTCTACTTCGCAATGATTTGAAGCTAAATCATGTGTATCGCGTGGATTTGAAGCTAACTCGTTTGTTTCGCATGCAGCTGAAGCTAAATCATGTATATCACAAGTATTTGAAGCTAAACCATTTGTTTCGCATGGATTTGAAGTTAAATCTGCTACTTCGCATTGATTTGAAGTTAAATCATGTGTTACGCTTGGATTTGAAGATCACTCGTGAGTTTCGCCTGCATTTGAAGCTATATCACTTATATCGCAAGTATAAGAAGCTAAATAATTTGTGTTGCATGGATTTGATGCTAAGCCTTCTACTTCGCATTGATTTGAAGCTAAATCATGTGTTTCGCTTGGATTTGAAGCTAACTCGTTTGTTTCGCGTGCAGTTGAAGCTAAATCATGTATATCACAAGTATTTGAACCTAAACCATTTGTTTCGCATGGATTTGAAGATAAGTCTTCTACTTCGCATTGATTTGAAGTTAAATCATGTGTTACGCTTGGATCTAAAGCTAACTCGTTTGTTTCGCCTGCATTTGAAGCTTTATCACTTATATCGCAAGTATAAGAAGCTAAATACTTTGTGTTGCATGGATTTGATGCTAAGCCTTCTACTTCGCATTGATTTGAAGCTAAATAATGTGTATCGCTTGGAGTTGAAGCTAACTCGTTTGTTTCGCATGCAGCTGAAGCTAAATCATGTATATCACAAGTATTTGAAGCTAAACCATTTGTTTCGCATGGATTTGAAGGTAAATCTTCTACCTCCCATTGATTTGAAGTTAAATCATGTGTTACGCTTGGATTTGAAGCTAACTCGTTTGTTTCGCATGCAGCTGAAGCTAAATCATGTATATCACAAGTATATGAAGCTAAACCATTTGTTTCGCATGGATTTGAAGTTAAATCACGTGTTACGCTTGGATTTGAAGATCACTCGTTGTTTCGTCTGCATTTGAAGCTATATCACTTATATCGCAAGTATACGAAGCTAAATAATTTGTGTCGCATGGATTTGAAGCTAAGCCTTCTATTTCGCATTGATTTGAAGCTAAATCATGTGTTTCACTTGGATTTGAAGCTAACTCGTTTGTTTCGCATGCAGTTGAAGCTAAATCATGTATATCACAAGTATTTGAAGCTAAACCATTTGTTTCGCATGGATTTGAAGATAAGTCTTCTACTTCGCATTGATTTGAAGTTAAATCATGTGTTACGCTTGGATTTGAAGATCACTCGTTTGTTTCACCTTCATTTGAAGCTATATCACTTATATCGCAAATATATGAAGCTAAATAATTTGTGTTGCATGGATTTGATGCCATACCTTCTACTTCGAATTGATTTGAAGCTAAATCATGTGTTTCGCTTGGATTTGAAGCTAACTCGTTTGTTTCGCATGCAGCTGAAGCTAAATCATGTATAACACAAGTATTTGAAGCTAAACCATTTGTTTCCAATGGATTTGAAGGTAAATCTTCTACTTCCCATTGATTTGAAGTTAAATCATGTGTTTCGCTTGGATTTGAAGCTAACTCGTTTGTTTCGCATGCAGCTGAAGCTAAATCATGTATATCACAAGTATTTGAAGCTAAACCATTTGTTTCCCATGGATTTGAAGTTAAATCACGTGTTACGCTTGGATTTGAAGATCACTCGTTTGTTTCGTCTGCATTTGAAGCTATATCACTTATATCGCAAGTATACGAACCTAAATAATTTGTGTCGCATGGATTTGAAGCTAAGCCTCCCATTTCGCATTGATTTGAAGCTAAATCATGTATTTAGCATGGATTTGAAGCTAACTCGTTTGTTTCGCATGCATTTGAAGCTTTATCACTTATATCGCAAGTATACGAAGCTAAATAATTTGTGTCGCATGGATTTGATGCTAAGCCTTCTATTTCGCATTGATTGAAGCTAAATCATGTGTTTCGCTTGGATTTGAAGCTAACTCGTTTGTTTCGCATGCAGTTGAAGCTAAATCATGTATATCACAAGTATTTGGAGCTAAGCCATTTGTTTCGCATGGATTTGAAGGTAAATCTTCTACTTCGCATTGATTTGAAGCTAAATCATGTATTTCGCATGGATTTGAAGCTAACTCGTTTGTTTCGCATGCATTTGAAGCTTTATCACTTATATCGCAAGCATACGAAGCTAAATAATTTGTGTCGCATGGATTTGATGCTAAGCCTTCTATTTCGCATTGATTTGAAGCTAAATCATGTGTTTCGCTTGGATTTGAAGCTAACTCGTTTGTTTCGCATGCAGTTGAAGCTAAATCATGTATATCACAATATTTGAAGCTAAACCATTTGTTTCGCATGGATTTGAAGGTAAATATTCTACTTCGCATTGATTTGAAATTAAATCATGTGTTACGCTTGGATTTAAAGCTCACTCGTTTGTTTCACCTGCACTTGAAGCTTTATCACTTATATCGCAAGTATAAGAAACTAAATAACTTGTGTTGCATGGATTTGATGCTAAGCCTTCTACTTCGCATTGATTTGAAGCTAAATCATGTGTTTCGCTTGGATTTGAAGCTAACTCGTTTGTTTCGCATGCAGATGAAGCTAAGTCATGTATATCACAAGTATTTGAAGCTTAGCCATGTGTTTCGCATGGATTTGATGGTAAATCTTCTACTTCGCATTGATTTGAAGCTAAATCATGTATTTCGCTTGGATTTGAAGCTAACTCGTTTGTTTCGCATGCAGCTGAAGCTAAATCATGTATATCACAAGTATTTGAAGATAAATAATTTGTGTCGCATGGATTTGATGCTAAGCCTTCTATTTCGCAATTATTTGAAGCTAAATCAGGTGTATCGCTTGGATTTTAAGCTCACTCGTTTGTTTCGCATGCAGTGGAAGCTAAATCATGTATATCAAAGGTATTTGAAGCTAAGCCATTTGTTTCGCATGGATTTGAAGGTAAATCTTCTACTTCGCATTGATTTGAAGTTAAATCATGTGTTATGCTTGGATTTACAGCTCTCTCGTTTGTTTCGCCTGCTTTTGAAGCTTTATCACTTATATCGCAAGTATAAGAAGCTAAATAATTTGTGTTGCATGGATTTGATGCTAAGCCTTCTATTTCGCAATTATTTGAAGCTAAATCAGGTGTATCGCTTGGATTTTAAGCTCACTCGTTTGTTTCGCATGCAGTGGAAGCTAAATCATGTATATCAAAGGTATTTGAAGCTAAGCCATTTGTTTCGCATGGATTTGAACGTAAATCTTCTACTTCGCATTGATTTGAAGTTAAATCATGTGTTACGCTTGGATTTAAAGCTCACTCGTTTGTTTCACCTGCATTTGAAGCTTTATCACTTATATCGCAAGTATAAGAAACTAAATAATTTGTGTTGCATGGATTGATGCTAAGCCTTCTACTTCGCATTGATTTGAAGCTAAATCATGTGTCTCGCTTGGATTTGAAGCTAACTCGTTTTTTTCGCATGCAGTTGAAGCTAAATCATGTATATCACAAGTATTTGAAGCTAAGCCATTTGTTTCGCTTGGATTTGAAGGTAAATCTTCTACTTCGCATTGATTTGAAGCTAAATCATGTATTTCGCTTGGATTTGAAGCTAACTCGTTTGTTTCGCATGCAGCTGAAGCTAAATCATGTATATCACAAGTGTTTGAAGCTAAATAATTTGTGTCGCATGGATTCGATGCTAAGCCTTCTATTTCGCATTGATTTGAAGCTAAATCATGTGTATCGCTTGGATTTGAAGCTAACTCGTTTGTTTCGCATGCATTAGAAGCTTTATCACTTATATCGCAAGGATACGAAGCTAAATAATTTGTGTCGCATGGATTTGATGCTAAGCCTTATATTTCGCATTGATTTGAAGCTAAATCATGTGTTTCGCTAGGATTTGAAGCTAACTCGTTTGTTTCGCATGCAGTTGAAGCTAAATCATGTATATCACAAGTATTTGATGCTAAACCATTTGTTTCGCATGGATCTGAAGGTAAATATTCTACTTCGCATTGATTTGAAGTTAAATCATGTGTTACGCTTGGATTTAAAGCTCACTCGTTTGTTTCACCTGCACTTGAAGCTTTATCACTTATATCGCAACTATAAGAAGCTAAATAATTTGTGTTGCATGGATTTGATGCGAAGCCTTCTACTTCGCATTGATTTGAAGCTAAATCATCTGTTTCGCTTGGATTTGAAGCTAACTCGTTTGTTTCGCATTCAGCTGAAGCTAAATCATGTATATCACAAGTATTTGAAGCTAAACCATTTGTTTCGCATGGATTTGAAGGTAAATCTTCTACTTCGCATTGATTTGAAGTTAAATCATGTGTTACGTTTGAATTTAAAGCTCACTCGTTTGTTTCACCTGCATTTGAAGCTTTATCACTTATATCGCAAATATAAGAAACTAAATAACTTGTGTTGCATGGATTTGATGCTAAGCCTTCTACTTCGCATTGATTTGAAGCTAAATCACGTGTCTCGCTTGGATTTGAAGCTAACTCGTTTTTTTCGCATGCAGTTGAAGCTAAATCATGTATATCACAAGTATTTGAAGCTAAGCCATTTGTTTCGCATGGATTTGATGGTAAATCTTCTACTTCGCATTGATTTGAAGCTAAATCATGTATTTCGCTTGGATTTGAAGCTAACTCGTTTGTTTCGCATGCAGTTGAAGCTAAATCATGTATATCAAAGGTATTTGAAGCTAAGCCATTTGTTTCGCATGGATTTGAAGGTAAATCTTCTACTTCGCATTGATTTGAAGTTAAATCATGTGTTACGCTTGGATTTACAGCTCACTCGATTGTTTCGCCTGCTTTTGAAGCTATATCACTTATAACGCAAGTATAAGAAGCTAAATAATTTGTGTTGCATGGATTTGATGGTAAGCCTTCTACTTCGCATTGATTTGAAGTTAAATCATGTGTTTCCCTTGGGTGTGAAGCTAAATCGTCTGTTTCGCATGCAGCTGAAGCAAATTCATGTGTATCACAAGTGAAGCTGAACCATTTGTTTCGTATGGATTTGAAGTTAAATCATGTGTTACGCTTTGATTTAAAGCTCACTCGTTTGTTTCCCCTGCATTTGAAGCTATATCACTTATATCGCAAGTATAAGAAGCTAAATAATTTGTGTTGCATGGATTTGATGCTAAGCCTTCTACTTCGCATTGATTTGAAGCTAAATCATGTGTTTCGCTTGGATTTGAAGCTAACTCGTTTGTTTCGCGTGCAGTTCAAGCTAAATCATGTATATCACAAGTATTTGAAGCTAAACCATTTGTTTCGCATGGATTTGAAGATAAGTCTTCTACTTCGCATTGATTTGAAGTTAAATCATGTGTTACGCTTGGATCTAAAGCTAACTCGTTTGTTTCGCCTGCATTTGAAGCTTTATCACTTATATCGCAAGTATAAGAAGCTAAATACTTTGTGTTGCATGGATTTGATGCTAAGCCTTCTACTTCGCATTGATTTGAAGCTAAATAATGTGTATCGCTTGGATTTGAAGCTAACTCGTTTGTTTCGCATGCAGCTGAAGCTAAATCATGTATATCACAAGTATTTGAAGCTAAACCATTTGTTTCGCATGGATTTGAAGGTAAATCTTCTACATCCCATTGATTTGAAGTTAAATCACGTGTTACGCTTGGATTTGAAGATCACTCGTTTGTTTCGTCTGCAATTGAAGCTATATCACTTATATCGCAAGTATACGAAGCTAAATAATTTGTGTCGCATGGATTTGAAGCTAAGCCTTCTATTTCGCATTGATTTGAAGCTAAATCATGTGTTTCACTTGGATTTGAAGCTAACTCGTTTGTTTCGCATGCAGTTGAAGCTAAATCATGTATATCACAAGTATTTGAAGCTAAACCATTTGTTTCGCATGGATTTGAAGATAAGTCTTCTACTTCGCATTGATTTGAAGTTAAATCATGTGTTACGCTTGGATTTGAAGATCACTCGTTTGTTTCACCTTCATTTGAAGCTATATCACTTATATCGCAAATATATGAAGCTAAATAATTTGTGTTGCATGGATTTGATGCTAAGCCTTCTACTTCGCATTGATTTGAAGCTAAATCATGTGTTTCGCTTGGATTTGAAGCTAACTCGTTTGTTTCGCATGCAGCTGAAGCTAAATCATGTATATCACAAGTATTTGAAGCTAAACCATTTGTTTCGCATGGATTTGAAGGTAAATCTTCTACCTCCCATTGATTTGAAGTTAAATCATGTGTTACGCTTGGATTTGAAGCTAACTCGTTTGTTTCGCATGCAGCTGAAGCTAAATCATGTATATCACAAGTATTTGAAGCTAAACCATTTGTTTCGCATGGATTTGAAGTTAAATCACGTGTTACGCTTGGATTTGAAGATCACTCGTTTGTTTCGTCTGCATTTGAAGCTATATCACTTATATCGCAAGTATACGAAGCTAAATAATTTTTGTTGCATGGATTTGATGCTAAGCCTTCTACTTCGCAATGATTTGAAGCTAAATCATGTGTATCGCGTGGATTTGAAGCTAACTCGTTTGTTTCGCATGCTGCTGAAGCTAAATCATGTATATCACAAGTATTTGAAGCTAAACCATTTGTTTCGCATGGATTTGAAGTTAAATCTTCTGCTTCCCGTTGATTTGAAGTTAAATCATGTGTTACGCTTTGATTTAAAGCTCACTCGTTTGTTTCGCCTGCATTTGAAGCTATATCACTTATATCGCTAGTATACGAAGCTAAATAATTTGTGTCGCATGGATTTGAAGCTAAGCCTTCTATTTCGCATTGATTTGAAGCTAAATCATGTGTTTCGCTTGGATTTGAAGCTAACTCGTTTATTTCGCATGCAGTTGAAGCTATATCACTTATATCACAAGTATTTGAAGCTAAACCATTTGTTTCGCATGGATTTGAAGTTAAATCTTCTACTTCCCGTTGATTTGAAGTTAAATCATGTGTTACGCTTGGATTTGAAGATCACTCGTGTGTTTCGCCTGCATTTGAAGCTATATCACTTATAACGCAAGTATAAGAAGCTAAATAATTTGTGTTGCATGGATTTGATGGTAAGCCTTCTAGTTCGCATTGATTTGAAGTTAAATCATGTGTTTCCCTTGGGTGTGAAGCTAAATCGTTTGTTTCGCGTGCAGTTCAAGCTAAATCATGTATATCACAAGTATTTGAAGCTAAACCATTTGTTTCGCATGGATTTGAAGATAAGTCTTCTACTTCGCATTGATTTGAAGTTAAATCATGTGTTACGCTTTGTGGGATCTAAAGCTAACTCGTTTGTTTCGCCTGCATTTGAAGCTTTATCACTTATATCGCAAGTATACGAAGCTAAATAATTTGTGTCGCATGGATTTGAAGCTAAGCCTTCTATTTCGCATTGATTTGAAGCTAAATCATGTGTTTCACTTGGATTTGAAGCTAACTCGTTTGTTTCGCATGCAGTTGAAGCTAAATCATGTATATCACAAGTATTTGAAGCTAAACCATTTGTTTCGCATGGATTTGAAGATAAGTCTTCTACTTCGCATTGATTTGAAGTTAAATCATGTGTTACGCTTGGATTTGAAGATCACTCGTTTGTTTCACCTTCATTTGAAGCTATATCACTTATATCGCAAATATATGAAGCTAAATAATTTGTGTTGCATGGATTTGATGCTAAGCCTTCTACTTCGAATTGATTTGAAGCTAAATCATGTGTTTCGCTTGGATTTGAAGCTAACTCGTTTGTTTCGCATGCAGCTGAAGCTAAATCATGTATATCACAAGTATTTGAAGCTAAACCATTTGTTTCCCATGGATTTGAAGTTAAATCACGTGTTACGCTTGGATTTGAAGATCACTCGTTTGTTTCGTCTGCATTTGAAGCTATATCACTTATATCGCAAGTATACGAACCTAAATAATTTGTGTCGCATGGATTTGAAGCTAAGCCTCCCATTTCGCATTGATTTGAAGCTAAATCATGTGTTTCACTTGGACTTGAAGCTAACTCGTTTGTTTCGCATGCAGTTGAAGCTAAATCATGTATATCACAAATATCTAAAGCTAATCCATTTGTTTCGCATGGATTTGAAGGTAAATCCTCTACTTCGCATTGATTTGAAGTTAAATCATGTGTTACACTTGGATTTAAAGCTCACTCGTTTGTTTCGTCTGCATTTGAAGCTATATCACTTATATCTCAAGTATACGAAGCTAAATAATTTGTGTCGCATGGATTTGATGCTAAGCCTTCTATTTCGCATTGATTTGAAGCTAAATCATGTGTTTCACTTGGATTAGAAGCTGAATCAAGTGTTTCGCTTGGATTTGAAGCTAACTCGTTTGTTTCGCATGCAGTTGAAGCTAAATCATGTATATCACAAGTATCTGAAGCTAAACCATTTGTTTCGCATGGATTTGAAGGTAAATCTTCTACTTCGCATTGATTTGAAGTTAAATCATGTGTTACGCTTGGATTTAAAGCTGACTCGTTTGTTTCGCCTACATTTGAAGCTTTATCACTTATTTCGCAAGTATAAGAAGCTAAATAATTTGTGTTGCATGGATTTGATGCTAAGTCTTCTACTTCACATTGATTTGAAGCTAAATCATGTGTATCGCTTGGATTTGAAGCTAACTCGTTTGTTTCGCATGCAGCTGAAGCTAAATCATGTATATCACAAGTATTTGAAGCTAAACCATTTGTTTCGCATGGATTTGAAGGTAAATCTTCTACCTCCCATTGATTTGAAGTTAAATCATGTGTTACGCTTGGATTTGAAGCTAACTCGTTTGTTTCGCATGCAGCTGAAGCTAAATCATGTATATCACAAGTATTTGAAGCTAAACCATTTGTTTCGCATGGATTTGAAGTTAAATCACGTGTTACGCTTGGATTTGAAGATCACTCGTTTGTTTCGTCTGCATTTGAAGCTATATCACTTATATCGCAAGTATACGAAGCTAAATAATTTGTGTCGCATGGATTTGAAGCTAAGCCTTCTATTTCGCATTGATTTGAAGCTAAATCATGTGTTTCACTTGGATTTGAAGCTAACTCGTTTGTTTCGCATGCAGTTGAAGCTAAATCATGTATATCACAAGTATTTGAAGCTAAACCATTTGTTTCGCATGGATTTGAAGATAAGTCTTCTACTTCGCATTGATTTGAAGTTAAATCATGTGTTACACTTGGATTTAAAGCTCACTCGTTTGTTTCGTCTGCATTTGAAGCTATATCACTTATATCTCAAGTATACGAAGCTAAATAATTTGTGTCGCATGGATTTGATGCTAAGCCTTCTATTTCGCATTGATTTGAAGCTAAATCATGTGTTTCACTTGGATTAGAAGCTGAATCAAGTGTTTCGCTTGGATTTGAAGCTAACTCGTTTGTTTCGCATGCAGTTGAAGCTAAATCATGTATATCACAAGTATCTGAAGCTAAACCATTTGTTTCGCATGGATTTGAAGGTAAATCTTCTACTTCGCATTGATTTGAAGTTAAATCATGTGTTACGCTTGGATTTAAAGCTGACTCGTTTGTTTCGCCTACATTTGAAGCTTTATCACTTATTTCGCAAGTATAAGAAGCTAAATAATTTGTGTTGCATGGATTTGATGCTAAGTCTTCTACTTCACATTGATTTGAAGCTAAATCATGTGTATCGCTTGGATTTGAAGCTAACTCGTTTGTTTCGCATGCAGCTGAAGCTAAATCATGTATATCACAAGTATTTGAAGCTAAACCATTTGTTTCGCATGGATTTGAAGGTAAATCTTCTACCTCCCATTGATTTGAAGTTAAATCATGTGTTACGCTTGGATTTGAAGCTAACTCGTTTGTTTCGCATGCAGCTGAAGCTAAATCATGTATATCACAAGTATTTGAAGCTAAACCATTTGTTTCGCATGGATTTGAAGTTAAATCACGTGTTACGCTTGGATTTGAAGATCACTCGTTTGTTTCGTCTGCATTTGAAGCTATATCACTTATATCGCAAGTATACGAAGCTAAATAATTTGTGTCGCATGGATTTGAAGCTAAGCCTTCTATTTCGCATTGATTTGAAGCTAAATCATGTGTTTCACTTGGATTTGAAGCTAACTCGTTTGTTTCGCATGCAGTTGAAGCTAAATCATGTATATCACAAGTATTTGAAGCTAAACCATTTGTTTCGCATGGATTTGAAGATAAGTCTTCTACTTCGCATTGATTTGAAGTTAAATCATGTGTTACGCTTGGATTTGAAGATCACTCGTTTGTTTCACCTTCATTTGAAGCTATATCACTTATATCACAAGTATTTGAAGCTAAACCATTTGTTTCGCATGGATTTGAAGTTAAATCTTCTACTTCCCGTTGATTTGAAGTTAAATCATGTGTTACGCTTGGATTTGAAGATCACTCGTGTGTTTCGCCTGCATTTGAAGCTATATCACTTATAACGCAAGTATAAGAAGCTAAATAATTTGTGTTGCATGGATTTGATGGTAAGCCTTCTACTTCGCATTGATTTGAAGTTAAATCATGTGTTTCCCTTGGGTGTGAAGCTAAATCGTTTGTTTCGCATGCAGCTGAAGCAAATTCATGTGTATCACAAGTATTTGAAGCTGAACCATTTGTTTCGTATGGATTTGAAGTTAAATCATGTGTTACGCTTTGATTTAAAGCTCACTCGTTTGTTTCCCCTGCATTTGAAGCTATATCACTTATATCGCAAGTATACGAAGCTAAATAATTTGTGTCGCATGGATTTGAAGCTAAGCCTTCTATTTCGCATTGATTTGAAGCTAAATCATGTGTTTTGCTTGGATTTGAAGCTAACTCGTTTGTTTCGCATGCAGTTGAAGCAAAATCATGTACATCACAAGTATCTGAAGCTAAACCATTTGTTTCGCATGGATTTGAAGTTAAATCTGCTAGTTCGCATTGATTTGAAGTTAAATCATGTGTTACGCTTGGATTTGAAGATCACTCGTGAGTTTCGCCTGCATTTGAAGCTATATCACTTATATCGCAAGTATAAGAAGCTAAATAATTTGTGTTGCATGGATTTGATGCTAAGCCTTCTACTTCGCATTGATTTGAAGCTAAATCATGTGTTTCGCTTGGATTTGAAGCTAACTCGTTTGTTTCGCGTGCAGTTGAAGCTAAATCATGTATATCACAAGTATTTGAAGCTAAACCATTTGTTTCGCATGGATTTGAAGATAAGTCTTCTACTTCGCATTGATTTGAAGTTAAATCATGTGTTACGCTTGGATCTAAAGCTAACTCGTTTGTTTCGCCTGCATTTGAAGCCTTATCACTTATATCGCAAGTATAAGAAGCTAAATACTTTGTGTTGCATGGATTTGATGCTAAGCCTTCTACTTCGCATTGATTTGAAGCTAAATAATGTGTATCGCTTGGATTTGAAGCTAACTCGTTTGTTTCGCATGCAGCTGAAGCTAAATCATGTATATCACAAGTATTTGAAGCTAAACCATTTGTTTCGCATGGATTTGAAGGTAAATCTTCTACCTCCCATTGATTTGAAGTTAAATCATGTGTTACGCTTGGATTTGAAGCTAACTCGTTTGTTTCGCATGCAGCTGAAGCTAAATCATGTATATCACAAGTATTTGAAGCTAAACCATTTGTTTCGCATGGATTTGAAGATAAGTCTTCTACTTCGCATTGATTTGAAGCTAAATAATGTGTATCGCTTGGATTTGAAGCTAACTCGTTTGTTTCGCATGCAGCTGAAGCTAAATCATGTATATCACAAGTATACGAAGCTAAATAATTTGTGTCGCATGGATTTGATGCTAAGCCTTCTATTTCGCATGGATTTGAAGTTAAATCACGTGTTACGCTTGGATTTGAAGATCACTCGTTTGTTTCGTCTGCATTTGAAGCTATATCACTTATATCGCAAGTATACGAAGCTAAATAATTTGTGTCGCATGGATTTGAAGCTAAGCCTTCTATTTCGCATTGATTTGAAGCTAAATCATGTGTTTCACTTGGATTTGAAGCTAACTCGTTTGTTTCGCATGCAGTTGAAGCTAAATCATGTATATCACAAGTATTTGAAGCTAAACCATTTGTTTCGCATGGATTTGAAGATAAGTCTTCTACTTCGCATTGATTTGAAGTTAAATCATGTGTTACGCTTGGATTTGAAGATCACTCGTTTGTTTCACCTTCATTTGAAGCTATATCACTTATATCGCAAATATATGAAGCTAAATAATTTGTGTTGCATGGATTTGATGCTAAGCCTTCTACTTCGAATTGATTTGAAGCTAAATCATGTGTTTCGCTTGGATTTGAAGCTAACTCGTTTGTTTCGCATGCAGCTGAAGCTAAATCATGTATATCACAAGTATTTGAAGCTAAACCATTTGTTTCCAATGGATTTGAAGGTAAATCTTCTACTTCCCATTGATTTCAAGTTAAATCATGTGTTTCGCTTGCATTTGAAGCTAACTCGTTTGTTTCGCATGCAGCTGAAGCTAAATCATGTATATCACAAGTATTTGAAGCTGAACCATTTGTTTCGTATGGATTTGAAGTTAAATCATGTGTTACGCTTTGATTTAAAGCTCACTCGTTTGTTTCCCCTGCATTTGAAGCTATATCACTTATATCGCAAGTATACGAACCTAAATAATTTGTGTCGCATGGATTTGAAGCTAAGCCTCCCATTTCGCATTGATTTGAAGCTAAATCATGTGTTTCACTTGGACTTGAAGCTAACTCGTTTGTTTCGCATGCAGTTGAAGCTAAATCATGTATATCACAAATATCTAAAGCTAATCCATTTGTTTCGCATGGATTTGAAGGTAAATCCTCTACTTCGCATTGATTTGAAGTTAAATCATGTGTTACACTTGGATTTAAAGCTCACTCGTTTGTTTCGTCTGCATTTGAAGCTATATCACTTATATCTCAAGTATACGAAGCTAAATAATTTGTGTCGCATGGATTTGATGCTAAGCCTTCTATTTCGCATTGATTTGAAGCTAAATCATGTGTTTTGCTTGGATTTGAAGCTAACTCGTTTGTTTCGCATGCAGTTGAAGCTAAATCATGTATATCACAAGTATCTGAAGCTAAACCATTTGTTTCGCATGGATTTGAAGTTAAATCTGCTACTTCGCATTGATTTGAAGTTAAATCATGTGTTACGCTTGGATTTGAAGATCACTCGTGAGTTTCGCCTGCATTTGAAGCTATATCACTTATATCGCAAGTATAAGAAGCTAAATAATTTGTGTTGCATGGATTTGATGCTAAGCCTTCTACTTCGCATTGATTTGAAGCTAAATCATGTGTTTCGCTTGGATTTGAAGCTAACTCGTTTGTTTCGCGTGCAGTTGAAGCTAAATCATGTATATCACAAGTATTTGAAGCTAAACCATTTGTTTCGCATGGATTTGAAGATAAGTCTTCTACTTCGCATTGATTTGAAGTTAAATCATGTGTTACGCTTGGATCTAAAGCTAACTCGTTTGTTTCGCCTGCATTTGAAGCTTTATCACTTATATCGCAAGTATAAGAAGCTAAATACTTTGTGTTGCATGGATTTGATGCTAAGCCTTCTACTTCGCATTGATTTGAAGCTAAATAATGTGTATCGCTTGGATTTGAAGCTAACTCGTTTGTTTCGCATGCAGCTGAAGCTAAATCATGTATATCACAAGTATTTGAAGCTAAACCATTTGTTTCGCATGGATTTGAAGGTAAATCTTCTACCTCCCATTGATTTGAAGTTAAATCATGTGTTACGCTTGGATTTGAAGCTAACTCGTTTGTTTCGCATGCAGCTGAAGCTAAATCATGTATATCACAAGTATTTGAAGCTAAACCATTTGTTTCGCATGGATTTGAAGTTAAATCACGTGTTACGCTTGGATTTGAAGATCACTCGTTTGTTTCGTCTGCATTTGAAGCTATATCACTTATATCGCAAGTATACGAAGCTAAATATTTTGTGTCGCATGGATTTGAAGCTAAGCCTTCTATTTCGCATTGATTTGAAGCTAAATCATGTGTTTCACTTGGATTTGAAGCTAACTCGTTTGTTTCGCATGCAGTTGAAGCTAAATCATGTATATCACAAGTATTTGAAGCTAAACCATTTGTTTCGCATGGATTTGAAGATAAGTCTTCTACTTCGCATTGATTTGAAGTTAAATCATGTGTTACGCTTGGATTTGAAGATCACTCGTTTGTTTCACCTTCATTTGAAGCTATATCACTTATATCGCAAATATATGAAGCTAAATAATTTGTGTTGCATGGATTTGATGCTAAGCCTTCTACTTCGAATTGATTTGAAGCTAAATCATGTGTTTCGCTTGGATTTGAAGCTAACTCGTTTGTTTCGCATGCAGCTGAAGCTAAATCATGTATATCACAAGTATTTGAAGCTAAACCATTTGTTTCCAATGGATTTGAAGGTAAATCTTCTACTTCCCATTGATTTGAAGTTAAATCATGTGTTTCGCTTGCATTTGAAGCTAACTCGTTTGTTTCGCATGCAGCTGAAGCTAAATCATGTATATCACAAGTATTTGAAGCTAAACCATTTGTTTCCCATGGATTTGAAGTTAAATCACGTGTTACGCTTGGATTTGAAGATCACTCGTTTGTTTCGCGTGCAGTTGAAGCTAAATCATGTATATCACAAGTATTTGAAGCTAAACCATTTGTTTCGCATGGATTTGAAGATAAGTCTTCTACTTCGCATTGATTTGAAGTTAAATCATGTGTTACGCTTGGATCTAAAGCTAACTCGTTTGTTTCGCCTGCATTTGAAGCTTTATCACTTATATCGCAAGTATAAGAAGCTAAATACTTTGTGTTGCATGGATTTGATGCTAAGCCTTCTACTTCGCATTGATTTGAAGCTAAATAATGTGTATCGCTTGGATTTGAAGCTAACTCGTTTGTTTCGCATGCAGCTGAAGCTAAATCATGTATATCACAAGTATTTGAAGCTAAACCATTTGTTTCGCATGGATTTGAAGGTAAATCTTCTACCTCCCATTGATTTGAAGTTAAATCATGTGTTACGCTTGGATTTGAAGCTAACTCGTTTGTTTCGCATGCAGCTGAAGCTAAATCATGTATATCACAAGTATATGAAGCTAAACCATTTGTTTCGCATGGATTTGAAGTTAAATCACGTGTTACGCTTGGATTTGAAGATCACTCGTTTGTTTCGTCTGCATTTGAAGCTATATCACTTATATCGCAAGTATACGAAGCTAAATAATTTGTGTCGCATGGATTTGAAGCTAAGCCTTCTATTTCGCATTGATTTGAAGCTAAATCATGTGTTTCACTTGGATTTGAAGCTAACTCGTTTGTTTCGCATGCAGTTGAAGCTAAATCATGTATATCACAAGTATTTGAAGCTAAACCATTTGTTTCGCATGGATTTGAAGATAAGTCTTCTACTTCGCATTGATTTGAAGTTAAATCATGTATTACGCTTGGATTTGAAGATCACTCGTTTGTTTCACCTTCATTTGAAGCTATATCACTTATATCGCAAATATATGAAGCTAAATAATTTGTGTTGCATGGATTTGATGCTAAGCCTTCTACTTCGAATTGATTTGAAGCTAAATCATGTGTTTCGCTTGGATTTGAAGCTAACTCGTTTGTTTCGCATGCAGCTGAAGCTAAATCATGTATATCACAAGTATTTGAAGCTAAACCATTTGTTTCCCATGGATTTGAAGTTAAATCACGTGTTACGCTTGGATTTGAAGATCACTCGTTTGTTTCGTCTGCATTTGAAGCTATATCACTTATATCGCAAGTATACGAACCTAAATAATTTGTGTCGCATGGATTTGAAGCTAAGCCTCCCATTTCGCATTGATTTGAAGCTAAATCATGTGTTTCACTTGGACTTGAAGCTAACTCGTTTGTTTCGCATGCAGTTGAAGCTAAATCATGTATATCACAAATATCTAAAGCTAATCCATTTGTTTCGCATGGATTTGAAGGTAAATCCTCTACTTCGCATTGATTTGAAGTTAAATCATGTGTTACACTTGGATTTAAAGCTCACTCGTTTGTTTCGTCTGCATTTGAAGCTATATCACTTATATCTCAAGTATACGAAGCTAAATAATTTGTGTCGCATGGATTTGATGCTAAGCCTTCTATTTCGCATTGATTTGAAGCTAAATCATGTGTTTCACTTGGATTTGAAGCTAACTCGTTTGTTTCGCATGCAGTTGAAGCTAAATCATGTATATCACAAGTATCTGAAGCTAAACCATTTGTTTCGCATGGATTTGAAGTTAAATCTGCTACTTCGCATTGATTTGAAGTTAAATCATGTGTTACGCTTGGATTTGAAGATCACTCGTGAGTTTCGCCTGCATTTGAAGCTATATCACTTATATCGCAAGTATAAGAAGCTAAATAATTTGTGTTGCATGGATTTGATGCTAAGCCTTCTACTTCGCATTGATTTGAAGCTAAATCATGTGTTTCGCTTGGATTTGAAGCTAACTCGTTTGTTTCGCGTGCAGTTGAAGCTAAATCATGTATATCACAAGTATTTGAAGCTAAACCATTTGTTTCGCATGGATTTGAAGTTAAATCACGTGTTACGCTTGGATTTGAAGATCACTCGTTTGTTTCGTCTGCATTTGAAGCTATATCACTTATATCGCAAGTATACGAAGCTAAATAATTTGTGTCGCATGGATTTGAAGCTAAGCCTTCTATTTCGCATTGATTTGAAGCTAAATCATGTGTTTCACTTGGATTTGAAGCTAACTCGTTTGTTTCGCATGCAGTTGAAGCTAAATCATGTATATCACAAGTATTTGAAGCTAAACCATTTGTTTCGCATGGATTTGAAGATAAGTCTTCTACTTCGCATTGATTTGAAGTTAAATCATGTGTTACACTTGGATTTAAAGCTCACTCGTTTGTTTCGTCTGCATTTGAAGCTATATCACTTATATCTCAAGTATACGAAGCTAAATAATTTGTGTCGCATGGATTTGATGCTAAGCCTTCTATTTCGCATTGATTTGAAGCTAAATCATGTGTTTCACTTGGATTAGAAGCTGAATCAAGTGTTTCGCTTGGATTTGAAGCTAACTCGTTTGTTTCGCATGCAGTTGAAGCTAAATCATGTATATCACAAGTATCTGAAGCTAAACCATTTGTTTCGCATGGATTTGAAGGTAAATCTTCTACTTCGCATTGATTTGAAGTTAAATCATGTGTTACGCTTGGATTTAAAGCTGACTCGTTTGTTTCGCCTACATTTGAAGCTTTATCACTTATTTCGCAAGTATAAGAAGCTAAATAATTTGTGTTGCATGGATTTGATGCTAAGTCTTCTACTTCACATTGATTTGAAGCTAAATCATGTGTATCGCTTGGATTTGAAGCTAACTCGTTTGTTTCGCATGCAGCTGAAGCTAAATCATGTATATCACAAGTATTTGAAGCTAAACCATTTGTTTCGCATGGATTTGAAGGTAAATCTTCTACCTCCCATTGATTTGAAGTTAAATCATGTGTTACGCTTGGATTTGAAGCTAACTCGTTTGTTTCGCATGCAGCTGAAGCTAAATCATGTATATCACAAGTATTTGAAGCTAAACCATTTGTTTCGCATGGATTTGAAGTTAAATCACGTGTTACGCTTGGATTTGAAGATCACTCGTTTGTTTCGTCTGCATTTGAAGCTATATCACTTATATCGCAAGTATACGAAGCTAAATAATTTGTGTCGCATGGATTTGAAGCTAAGCCTTCTATTTCGCATTGATTTGAAGCTAAATCATGTGTTTCACTTGGATTTGAAGCTAACTCGTTTGTTTCGCATGCAGTTGAAGCTAAATCATGTATATCACAAGTATTTGAAGCTAAACCATTTGTTTCGCATGGATTTGAAGATAAGTCTTCTACTTCGCATTGATTTGAAGTTAAATCATGTGTTACGCTTGGATTTGAAGATCACTCGTTTGTTTCACCTTCATTTGAAGCTATATCACTTATATCACAAGTATTTGAAGCTAAACCATTTGTTTCGCATGGATTTGAAGTTAAATCTTCTACTTCCCGTTGATTTGAAGTTAAATCATGTGTTACGCTTGGATTTGAAGATCACTCGTGTGTTTCGCCTGCATTTGAAGCTATATCACTTATAACGCAAGTATAAGAAGCTAAATAATTTGTGTTGCATGGATTTGATGGTAAGCCTTCTACTTCGCATTGATTTGAAGTTAAATCATGTGTTTCCCTTGGGTGTGAAGCTAAATCGTTTGTTTCGCATGCAGCTGAAGCAAATTCATGTGTATCACAAGTATTTGAAGCTGAACCATTTGTTTCGTATGGATTTGAAGTTAAATCATGTGTTACGCTTTGATTTAAAGCTCACTCGTTTGTTTCCCCTGCATTTGAAGCTATATCACTTATATCGCAAGTATACGAAGCTAAATAATTTGTGTCGCATGGATTTGAAGCTAAGCCTTCTATTTCGCATTGATTTGAAGCTAAATCATGTGTTTTGCTTGGATTTGAAGCTAACTCGTTTGTTTCGCATGCAGTTGAAGCAAAATCATGTACATCACAAGTATCTGAAGCTAAACCATTTGTTTCGCATGGATTTGAAGTTAAATCTGCTAGTTCGCATTGATTTGAAGTTAAATCATGTGTTACGCTTGGATTTGAAGATCACTCGTTTGTTTCGCCTGCATTTGAAGCCTTATCACTTATATCGCAAGTATAAGAAGCTAAATACTTTGTGTTGCATGGATTTGATGCTAAGCCTTCTACTTCGCATTGATTTGAAGCTAAATAATGTGTATCGCTTGGATTTGAAGCTAACTCGTTTGTTTCGCATGCAGCTGAAGCTAAATCATGTATATCACAAGTATTTGAAGCTAAACCATTTGTTTCGCATGGATTTGAAGGTAAATCTTCTACCTCCCATTGATTTGAAGTTAAATCATGTGTTACGCTTGGATTTGAAGCTAACTCGTTTGTTTCGCATGCAGCTGAAGCTAAATCATGTATATCACAAGTATTTGAAGCTAAACCATTTGTTTCGCATGGATTTGAAGATAAGTCTTCTACTTCGCATTGATTTGAAGCTAAATAATGTGTATCGCTTGGATTTGAAGCTAACTCGTTTGTTTCGCATGCAGCTGAAGCTAAATCATGTATATCACAAGTATACGAAGCTAAATAATTTGTGTCGCATGGATTTGATGCTAAGCCTTCTATTTCGCATGGATTTGAAGTTAAATCACGTGTTACGCTTGGATTTGAAGATCACTCGTTTGTTTCGTCTGCATTTGAAGCTATATCACTTATATCGCAAGTATACGAAGCTAAATAATTTGTGTCGCATGGATTTGAAGCTAAGCCTTCTATTTCGCATTGATTTGAAGCTAAATCATGTGTTTCACTTGGATTTGAAGCTAACTCGTTTGTTTCGCATGCAGTTGAAGCTAAATCATGTATATCACAAGTATTTGAAGCTAAACCATTTGTTTCGCATGGATTTGAAGATAAGTCTTCTACTTCGCATTGATTTGAAGTTAAATCATGTGTTACGCTTGGATTTGAAGATCACTCGTTTGTTTCACCTTCATTTGAAGCTATATCACTTATATCGCAAATATATGAAGCTAAATAATTTGTGTTGCATGGATTTGATGCTAAGCCTTCTACTTCGAATTGATTTGAAGCTAAATCATGTGTTTCGCTTGGATTTGAAGCTAACTCGTTTGTTTCGCATGCAGCTGAAGCTAAATCATGTATATCACAAGTATTTGAAGCTAAACCATTTGTTTCCAATGGATTTGAAGGTAAATCTTCTACTTCCCATTGATTTCAAGTTAAATCATGTGTTTCGCTTGCATTTGAAGCTAACTCGTTTGTTTCGCATGCAGCTGAAGCTAAATCATGTATATCACAAGTATTTGAAGCTGAACCATTTGTTTCGTATGGATTTGAAGTTAAATCATGTGTTACGCTTTGATTTAAAGCTCACTCGTTTGTTTCCCCTGCATTTGAAGCTATATCACTTATATCGCAAGTATACGAACCTAAATAATTTGTGTCGCATGGATTTGAAGCTAAGCCTCCCATTTCGCATTGATTTGAAGCTAAATCATGTGTTTCACTTGGACTTGAAGCTAACTCGTTTGTTTCGCATGCAGTTGAAGCTAAATCATGTATATCACAAATATCTAAAGCTAATCCATTTGTTTCGCATGGATTTGAAGGTAAATCCTCTACTTCGCATTGATTTGAAGTTAAATCATGTGTTACACTTGGATTTAAAGCTCACTCGTTTGTTTCGTCTGCATTTGAAGCTATATCACTTATATCTCAAGTATACGAAGCTAAATAATTTGTGTCGCATGGATTTGATGCTAAGCCTTCTATTTCGCATTGATTTGAAGCTAAATCATGTGTTTTGCTTGGATTTGAAGCTAACTCGTTTGTTTCGCATGCAGTTGAAGCTAAATCATGTATATCACAAGTATCTGAAGCTAAACCATTTGTTTCGCATGGATTTGAAGTTAAATCTGCTACTTCGCATTGATTTGAAGTTAAATCATGTGTTACGCTTGGATTTGAAGATCACTCGTGAGTTTCGCCTGCATTTGAAGCTATATCACTTATATCGCAAGTATAAGAAGCTAAATAATTTGTGTTGCATGGATTTGATGCTAAGCCTTCTACTTCGCATTGATTTGAAGCTAAATCATGTGTTTCGCTTGGATTTGAAGCTAACTCGTTTGTTTCGCGTGCAGTTGAAGCTAAATCATGTATATCACAAGTATTTGAAGCTAAACCATTTGTTTCGCATGGATTTGAAGATAAGTCTTCTACTTCGCATTGATTTGAAGTTAAATCATGTGTTACGCTTGGATCTAAAGCTAACTCGTTTGTTTCGCCTGCATTTGAAGCTTTATCACTTATATCGCAAGTATAAGAAGCTAAATACTTTGTGTTGCATGGATTTGATGCTAAGCCTTCTACTTCGCATTGATTTGAAGCTAAATAATGTGTATCGCTTGGATTTGAAGCTAACTCGTTTGTTTCGCATGCAGCTGAAGCTAAATCATGTATATCACAAGTATTTGAAGCTAAACCATTTGTTTCGCATGGATTTGAAGGTAAATCTTCTACCTCCCATTGATTTGAAGTTAAATCATGTGTTACGCTTGGATTTGAAGCTAACTCGTTTGTTTCGCATGCAGCTGAAGCTAAATCATGTATATCACAAGTATTTGAAGCTAAACCATTTGTTTCGCATGGATTTGAAGTTAAATCACGTGTTACGCTTGGATTTGAAGATCACTCGTTTGTTTCGTCTGCATTTGAAGCTATATCACTTATATCGCAAGTATACGAAGCTAAATATTTTGTGTCGCATGGATTTGAAGCTAAGCCTTCTATTTCGCATTGATTTGAAGCTAAATCATGTGTTTCACTTGGATTTGAAGCTAACTCGTTTGTTTCGCATGCAGTTGAAGCTAAATCATGTATATCACAAGTATTTGAAGCTAAACCATTTGTTTCGCATGGATTTGAAGATAAGTCTTCTACTTCGCATTGATTTGAAGTTAAATCATGTGTTACGCTTGGATTTGAAGATCACTCGTTTGTTTCACCTTCATTTGAAGCTATATCACTTATATCGCAAATATATGAAGCTAAATAATTTGTGTTGCATGGATTTGATGCTAAGCCTTCTACTTCGAATTGATTTGAAGCTAAATCATGTGTTTCGCTTGGATTTGAAGCTAACTCGTTTGTTTCGCATGCAGCTGAAGCTAAATCATGTATATCACAAGTATTTGAAGCTAAACCATTTGTTTCCAATGGATTTGAAGGTAAATCTTCTACTTCCCATTGATTTGAAGTTAAATCATGTGTTTCGCTTGCATTTGAAGCTAACTCGTTTGTTTCGCATGCAGCTGAAGCTAAATCATGTATATCACAAGTATTTGAAGCTAAACCATTTGTTTCCCATGGATTTGAAGTTAAATCACGTGTTACGCTTGGATTTGAAGATCACTCGTTTGTTTCGCGTGCAGTTGAAGCTAAATCATGTATATCACAAGTATTTGAAGCTAAACCATTTGTTTCGCATGGATTTGAAGATAAGTCTTCTACTTCGCATTGATTTGAAGTTAAATCATGTGTTACGCTTGGATCTAAAGCTAACTCGTTTGTTTCGCCTGCATTTGAAGCTTTATCACTTATATCGCAAGTATAAGAAGCTAAATACTTTGTGTTGCATGGATTTGATGCTAAGCCTTCTAC
This sequence comes from Megalopta genalis, assembly GCF_051020955.1. NCBI lineage: Eukaryota > Metazoa > Arthropoda > Insecta > Hymenoptera > Halictidae > Megalopta > Megalopta genalis. The sequence continues at coordinate 74,212 of NW_027476711.1, read as the reverse complement.
TTCGCATTGATTTGAAGCTAAATAATGTGTATCGCTTGGATTTGAAGCTAACTCGTTTGTTTCGCATGCAGCTGAAGCTAAATCATGTATATCACAAGTATTTGAAGCTAAACCATTTGTTTCGCATGGATTTGAAGGTAAATCTTCTACCTCCCATTGATTTGAAGTTAAATCATGTGTTACGCTTGGATTTGAAGCTAACTCGTTTGTTTCGCATGCAGCTGAAGCTAAATCATGTATATCACAAGTATATGAAGCTAAACCATTTGTTTCGCATGGATTTGAAGTTAAATCACGTGTTACGCTTGGATTTGAAGATCACTCGTTTGTTTCGTCTGCATTTGAAGCTATATCACTTATATCGCAAGTATACGAAGCTAAATAATTTGTGTCGCATGGATTTGAAGCTAAGCCTTCTATTTCGCATTGATTTGAAGCTAAATCATGTGTTTCACTTGGATTTGAAGCTAACTCGTTTGTTTCGCATGCAGTTGAAGCTAAATCATGTATATCACAAGTATTTGAAGCTAAACCATTTGTTTCGCATGGATTTGAAGATAAGTCTTCTACTTCGCATTGATTTGAAGTTAAATCATGTATTACGCTTGGATTTGAAGATCACTCGTTTGTTTCACCTTCATTTGAAGCTATATCACTTATATCGCAAATATATGAAGCTAAATAATTTGTGTTGCATGGATTTGATGCTAAGCCTTCTACTTCGAATTGATTTGAAGCTAAATCATGTGTTTCGCTTGGATTTGAAGCTAACTCGTTTGTTTCGCATGCAGCTGAAGCTAAATCATGTATATCACAAGTATTTGAAGCTAAACCATTTGTTTCCCATGGATTTGAAGTTAAATCACGTGTTACGCTTGGATTTGAAGATCACTCGTTTGTTTCGTCTGCATTTGAAGCTATATCACTTATATCGCAAGTATACGAACCTAAATAATTTGTGTCGCATGGATTTGAAGCTAAGCCTCCCATTTCGCATTGATTTGAAGCTAAATCATGTGTTTCACTTGGACTTGAAGCTAACTCGTTTGTTTCGCATGCAGTTGAAGCTAAATCATGTATATCACAAATATCTAAAGCTAATCCATTTGTTTCGCATGGATTTGAAGGTAAATCCTCTACTTCGCATTGATTTGAAGTTAAATCATGTGTTACACTTGGATTTAAAGCTCACTCGTTTGTTTCGTCTGCATTTGAAGCTATATCACTTATATCTCAAGTATACGAAGCTAAATAATTTGTGTCGCATGGATTTGATGCTAAGCCTTCTATTTCGCATTGATTTGAAGCTAAATCATGTGTTTCACTTGGATTTGAAGCTAACTCGTTTGTTTCGCATGCAGTTGAAGCTAAATCATGTATATCACAAGTATCTGAAGCTAAACCATTTGTTTCGCATGGATTTGAAGTTAAATCTGCTACTTCGCATTGATTTGAAGTTAAATCATGTGTTACGCTTGGATTTGAAGATCACTCGTGAGTTTCGCCTGCATTTGAAGCTATATCACTTATATCGCAAGTATAAGAAGCTAAATAATTTGTGTTGCATGGATTTGATGCTAAGCCTTCTACTTCGCATTGATTTGAAGCTAAATCATGTGTTTCGCTTGGATTTGAAGCTAACTCGTTTGTTTCGCGTGCAGTTGAAGCTAAATCATGTATATCACAAGTATTTGAAGCTAAACCATTTGTTTCGCATGGATTTGAAGATAAGTCTTCTACTTCGCATTGATTTGAAGTTAAATCATGTGTTACGCTTGGATCTAAAGCTAACTCGTTTGTTTCGCCTGCATTTGAAGCTTTATCACTTATATCGCAAGTATAAGAAGCTAAATACTTTGTGTTGCATGGATTTGATGCTAAGCCTTCTACTTCGCATTGATTTGAAGCTAAATAATGTGTATCGCTTGGATTTGAAGCTAACTCGTTTGTTTCGCATGCAGCTGAAGCTAAATCATGTATATCACAAGTATTTGAAGCTAAACCATTTGTTTCGCATGGATTTGAAGGTAAATCTTCTACCTCCCATTGATTTGAAGTTAAATCATGTGTTACGCTTGGATTTGAAGCTAACTCGTTTGTTTCGCATGCAGCTGAAGCTAAATCATGTATATCACAAGTATTTGAAGCTAAACCATTTGTTTCGCATGGATTTGAAGTTAAATCACGTGTTACGCTTGGATTTGAAGATCACTCGTTTGTTTCGTCTGCATTTGAAGCTATATCACTTATATCGCAAGTATACGAAGCTAAATAATTTGTGTCGCATGGATTTGAAGCTAAGCCTTCTATTTCGCATTGATTTGAAGCTAAATCATGTGTTTCACTTGGATTTGAAGCTAACTCGTTTGTTTCGCATGCAGTTGAAGCTAAATCATGTATATCACAAGTATTTGAAGCTAAACCATTTGTTTCGCATGGATTTGAAGATAAGTCTTCTACTTCGCATTGATTTGAAGTTAAATCATGTGTTACGCTTGGATTTGAAGATCACTCGTTTGTTTCACCTTCATTTGAAGCTATATCACTTATATCGCAAATATATGAAGCTAAATAATTTGTGTTGCATGGATTTGATGCTAAGCCTTCTACTTCGAATTGATTTGAAGCTAAATCATGTGTTTCGCTTGGATTTGAAGCTAACTCGTTTGTTTCGCATGCAGCTGAAGCTAAATCATGTATATCACAAGTATTTGAAGCTAAACCATTTGTTTCCAATGGATTTGAAGGTAAATCTTCTACTTCCCATTGATTTGAAGTTAAATCATGTGTTTCGCTTGCATTTGAAGCTAACTCGTTTGTTTCGCATGCAGCTGAATCTAAATCATGTATATCACAAGTATTTGAAGCTAAACCATTTGTTTCCCATGGATTTGAAGTTAAATCACGTGTTACGCTTGGATTTGAAGATCACTCGTTTGTTTCGTCTGCATTTGAAGCTATATCACTTATATCGCAAGTATACGAACCTAAATAATTTGTGTCGCATGGATTTGAAGCTAAGCCTCCCATTTCGCATTGATTTGAAGCTAAATCATGTGTTTCACTTGGACTTGAAGCTAACTCGTTTGTTTCGCATGCAGTTGAAGCTAAATCATGTATATCACAAATATCTAAAGCTAATCCATTTGTTTCGCATGGATTTGAAGGTAAATCCTCTACTTCGCATTGATTTGAAGTTAAATCATGTGTTACACTTGGATTTAAAGCTCACTCGTTTGTTTCGTCTGCATTTGAAGCTATATCACTTATATCTCAAGTATACGAAGCTAAATAATTTGTGTCGCATGGATTTGATGCTAAGCCTTCTATTTCGCATTGATTTGAAGCTAAATCATGTGTTTCACTTGGATTAGAAGCTAACTCGTTTGTTTCGCATGCAGCTGAAGCTAAATCATGTATATCACAAGTATTTGAAGCTAAACCATTTGTTTCGCATGGATTTGAAGGTAAATCTTCTACCTCCCATTGATTTGAAGTTAAATCATGTGTTACGCTTGGATTTGAAGCTAACTCGTTTGTTTCGCATGCAGCTGAAGCTAAATCATGTATATCACAAGTATTTGAAGCTAAACCATTTGTTTCGCATGGATTTGAAGTTAAATCACGTGTTACGCTTGGATTTGAAGATCACTCGTTTGTTTCGTCTGCATTTGAAGCTATATCACTTATATCGCAAGTATACGAAGCTAAATAATTTGTGTCGCATGGATTTGAAGCTAAGCCTTCTATTTCGCATTGATTTGAAGCTAAATCATGTGTTTCACTTGGATTTGAAGCTAACTCGTTTGTTTCGCATGCAGTTGAAGCTAAATCATGTATATCACAAGTATTTGAAGCTAAACCATTTGTTTCGCATGGATTTGAAGATAAGTCTTCTACTTCGCATTGATTTGAAGTTAAATCATGTGTTACGCTTGGATTTGAAGATCACTCGTTTGTTTCACCTTCATTTGAAGCTATATCACTTATATCACAAGTATTTGAAGCTAAACCATTTGTTTCGCATGGATTTGAAGTTAAATCTTCTACTTCCCGTTGATTTGAAGTTAAATCATGTGTTACGCTTGGATTTGAAGATCACTCGTGTGTTTCGCCTGCATTTGAAGCTATATCACTTATAACGCAAGTATAAGAAGCTAAATAATTTGTGTTGCATGGATTTGATGGTAAGCCTTCTACTTCGCATTGATTTGAAGTTAAATCATGTGTTTCCCTTGGGTGTGAAGCTAAATCGTTTGTTTCGCATGCAGCTGAAGCAAATTCATGTGTATCACAAGTATTTGAAGCTGAACCATTTGTTTCGTATGGATTTGAAGTTAAATCATGTGTTACGCTTTGATTTAAAGCTCACTCGTTTGTTTCCCCTGCATTTGAAGCTATATCACTTATATCGCAAGTATACGAAGCTAAATAATTTGTGTCGCATGGATTTGAAGCTAAGCCTTCTATTTCGCATTGATTTGAAGCTAAATCATGTGTTTTGCTTGGATTTGAAGCTAACTCGTTTGTTTCGCATGCAGTTGAAGCTAAATCATGTACATCACAAGTATCTGAAGCTAAACCATTTGTTTCGCATGGATTTGAAGTTAAATCTGCTAGTTCGCATTGATTTGAAGTTAAATCATGTGTTACGCTTGGATTTGAAGATCACTCGTGAGTTTCGCCTGCATTTGAAGCTATATCACTTATATCGCAAGTATAAGAAGCTAAATAATTTGTGTTGCATGGATTTGATGCTAAGCCTTCTACTTCGCATAGATTTGAAGCTAAATCATGTGTTTCGCTTGGATTTGAAGCTAACTCGTTTGTTTCGCGTGCAGTTGAAGCTAAATCATGTATATCACAAGTATTTGAAGCTAAACCATTTGTTTCGCATGGATTTGAAGATAAGTCTTCTACTTCGCATTGATTTGAAGTTAAATCATGTGTTACGCTTGGATCTAAAGCTAACTCGTTTGTTTCGCCTGCATTTGAAGCTTTATCACTTATATCGCAAGTATAAGAAGCTAAATACTTTGTGTTGCATGGATTTGATGCTAAGCCTTCTACTTCGCATTGATTTGAAGCTAAATAATGTGTATCGCTTGGATTTGAAGCTAACTCGTTTGTTTCGCATGCAGCTGAAGCTAAATCATGTATATCACAAGTATTTGAAGCTAAACCATTTGTTTCGCATGGATTTGAAGGTAAATCTTCTACCTCCCATTGATTTGAAGTTAAATCATGTGTTACGCTTGGATTTGAAGCTAACTCGTTTGTTTCGCATGCAGCTGAAGCTAAATCATGTATATCACAAGTATTTGAAGCTAAACCATTTGTTTCGCATGGATTTGAAGTTAAATCACGTGTTACGCTTGGATTTGAAGATCACTCGTTTGTTTCGTCTGCATTTGAAGCTATATCACTTATATCGCAAGTATACGAAGCTAAATAATTTGTGTCGCATGGATTTGAAGCTAAGCCTTCTATTTCGCATTGATTTGAAGCTAAATCATGTGTTTCACTTGGATTTGAAGCTAACTCGTTTGTTTCGCATGCAGTTGAAGCTAAATCATGTATATCACAAGTATTTGAAGCTAAACCATTTGTTTCGCATGGATTTGAAGATAAGTCTTCTACTTCGCATTGATTTGAAGTTAAATCATGTGTTACGCTTGGATTTGAAGATCACTCGTTTGTTTCACCTTCATTTGAAGCTATATCACTTATATCGCAAATATATGAAGCTAAATAATTTGTGTTGCATGGATTTGATGCTAAGCCTTCTACTTCGAATTGATTTGAAGCTAAATCATGTGTTTCGCTTGGATTTGAAGCTAACTCGTTTGTTTCGCATGCAGCTGAAGCTAAATCATGTATATCACAAGTATTTGAAGCTAAACCATTTGTTTCCAATGGATTTGAAGATAAGTCTTCTACTTCGCATTGATTTGAAGTTAAATCATGTGTTACGCTTGGATCTAAAGCTAACTCGTTTGTTTCGCCTGCATTTGAAGCTTTATCACTTATATCGCAAGTATAAGAAGCTAAATACTTTGTGTTGCATGGATTTGATGCTAAGCCTTCTACTTCGCATTGACTTGAAGCTAAATCATGTGTATCGCTTGGATTTGAAGCTAACTCGTTTGTTTCGCATGCAGCTGAAGCTAAATCATGTATATCACAAGTATTTGAAGCTAAACCATTTGTTTCGCATGGATTTCAAGTTAAATCTACTACTTCGCATTGATTTGAAGTTAAATCATGTGTTACGCTTGGATTTGAAGATCACTCGTGTGTTTCGCCTGCATTTGAAGCTATATCGCTTATAACGCAAGTATAAGAAGCTAAATAATTTGTGTTGCATGGATTTGATGGTAAGCCTTCTACTTCGCATTGATTTGAAGTTAAATCATGTGTTTCCCTTGGGTGTGAAGCTAAATCGTCTGTTTCGCATGCAGCTGAAGCAAATTCATGTGTATCACAAGTATTTGAAGCTGAACCATTTGTTTCGCATGGATTTGAAGTTAAATCACGTGTTACGCTTGGATTTGAAGATCACTCGTTTGTTTCGTCTGCAATTGAAGCTATATCACTTATATCGCATGTATACGAAGCTAAATAATTTGTGTCGCATGGATTTGAAGCTAAGCCTTCTATTTCGCATTGATTTGAAGCTAAATCATGTGTTTCACTTGGACTTGAAGCTAACTCGTTTGTTTCGCATGCAGTTGAAGCTAAATCATGTATATCACAAATATCTAAAGCTAAACCATTTGTTTCGCATGGATTTGAAGGTAAATCCTCTACTTCGCATTGATTTGAAGTTAAATCATGTGTTACGCTTGGATTTAAAGCTGACTCGTTTGTTTCGCCTACATTTGAAGCTTTATCACTTATTTCGCAAGTATAAGAAGCTAAATAATTTGTGTTGCATGGATTTGATGCTAAGTCTTCTACTTCACATTGATTTGAAGCTAAATCATGTGTTTCGCTTGGATTTGAAGCTAACGCGTTTGTTTCGCATGCAGCTGAAGCTAAATCATGTATATCACAAGTATTTGAAGCTAAACCATTTGTTTCGGATGGATTTGAAGTTAAATCTTCTACTTCCCGTTGATTTGAAGTTAAATCATGTGTTACGCTTTGATTTAAAGCTCACTCGTTTGTTTCGCCTGCATTTGAAGCTATATCACTTATATCGCTAGTATACGAAGCTAAATAATTTGTGTCGCATCGATTTGAAGCTAAGCCTTCTATTTCGCATTGATTTGAAGCTAAATCATGTGTTTCGCTTGGATTTGAAGCTAACTCGTTTATTTCGCATGCAGTTGAAGCTAAATCATATATATCGCAAGTATCTGAAGCTAAACCATTTGTTTCGCATGGATTTGAAGGTAAATCTTCTACCTCGCATTGATTTGTAGTTAAATCATGTGTTACGCTTGGATTTGAAGATCACTCGTGTGTTTCGCCTGCATTTGAAGCTATATCACTTATATCGCAAGTATAAGAAGCTAAATAATTTGTGTTGCATGGATTTCATGCTAAGCCTTCTACTTCGCATTGATTTGTAGCTAAATCATGTGTTTCGCTTGGATTTGAAGCTAACTCGTTTGTTTCGCGTGCAGTTGAAACTAAATCATGTATATCACAAGTATTTGAAGCTAAACCATTTGTTTCGCATGGATTTGAAGATAAGTCTTCTACTTCGCATTGATTTGAAGTTAAATCATGTGTTATGCTTGGATCTAAAGCTAACTCGTTTGTTTCGCCTGCATTTGAAGCTTTATCACTTATATCGCAAGTATCAGAAGCTAAATACTTTGTGTTGCATGGATTTGATGCTAAGCCTTCTACTTCGCATGGATTTGAAGCTAAATCATGTGTTTCGCTTGGATTTGAAGCTAACTCGTTTGTTTCGCGTGCTGTTGAAGCTAAATCATGTATATCACAAGTATTTGAAGCTAAACCATTTGTTTCGCATGGATTTGAAGATAAGTCTTCTACTTCGCATTGATTTGAAGTTAAATCATGTGTTACTCTTGGATCTAAAGCTTACTCGTTTGTTTCGCCTGCATTTGAAGCTTTATCACTTATATCGCAAGTATAAGAAGCTAAATACTTTGTGTTGCATGGATTTGATGGTAAGCCTTCTACTTCGCATTGATTTGACGTTAAATCATGTGTTTCCCTTGGGTGTGAAGCTAAATCGTTTGTTTCGAATGCAGTTGAAGCAAAATCATGTGTATCACAAGTATTTGAAGCTGAACCATTTGTTTCGCATGGATTTGAAGTTAAATCACGTGTTACGCTTGGATTTGAAGATCACTCGTTTGTTTCGTCTGCAATTGAAGCTATATCACTTATATCGCATGTATACGAAGCTAAATAATTTGTGTCGCATGGATTTGATGCTAAGCCTTCTATTTCGCATTGATTTGAAGCTAAATCATGTGTTTCGCTTGGATTTGAAGCTAACTCGTTTGTTTCGCATGCATTTGAAGCTTTATCACTTATATCGCAAGTATAGGAAGCTAAACCATTTGTTTCGCATGGATTTGAAGGTAAATCTTCTACCTCGCATTGATTTGAAGTCAAATCATGTGTTACGCTTGGATTTGAAGCTAACTCGTTTGTTTCGCATGCATTTGAAGCTTTATCACTTATATCGCAAGTATAGGAAGCTAAACCATTTGTTTCGCATGGATTTGAAGGTAAATCTTCTACTTCCCATTGATTTGAAGTTAAATCATGTGTTACGCTTGGATTTGAAGCTAACTCGTTTGTTTCGCATGCAGCTGAAGCTAAATCATGTATATCACAAGTATTTGAAGCTAAACCATTTGTTTCGCATGGATTTGAAGTTAAATCACGTGTTACGCTTGGATTTGAAGATCACTCGTTTGTTTCGTCTGCATTTGAAGCTATATCAATTATATCGCAAGTATACGAAGCTAAATAATTTGTGTCGCATGGATTTGAAGCTAAGCCTTCTATTTCGCAATTATTTGAAGCTAAATAATGTGTATCGCTTGGAGTTGAAGCTAACTCGTTTGTTTCGCATGCAGCTGAAGCTAAATCATGTATATCACAAGTATTTGAAGCTAAACCATTTGTTTCGCATGGATTTGAAGGTAAATCTTCTACCTCCCATTGATTTGAAGTTAAATCATGTGTTACGCTTGGATTTGAAGCTAACTCGTTTGTTTCGCATGCAGCTGAAGCTAAATCATGTATATCACAAGTATATGAAGCTAAACCATTTGTTTCGCATGGATTTGAAGTTAAATCACGTGTTACGCTTGGATTTGAAGATCACTCGTTTGTTTCGTCTGCATTTGAAGCTATATCACTTATATCGCAAGTATACGAAGCTAAATAATTTGTGTCGCATGGATTTGAAGCTAAGCCTTCTATTTCGCATTGATTTGAAGCTAAATCATGTGTTTCACTTGGATTTGAAGCTAACTCGTTTGTTTCGCATGCAGTTGAAGCTAAATCATGTATATCACAAGTATTTGAAGCTAAACCATTTGTTTCGCATGGATTTGAAGATAAGTCTTCTACTTCGCATTGATTTGAAGTTAAATCATGTGTTACGCTTGGATTTGAAGATCACTCGTTTGTTTCACCTTCATTTGAAGCTATATCACTTATATCGCAAATATATGAAGCTAAATAATTTGTGTTGCATGGATTTGATGCCATACCTTCTACTTCGAATTGATTTGAAGCTAAATCATGTGTTTCGCTTGGATTTGAAGCTAACTCGTTTGTTTCGCATGCAGCTGAAGCTAAATCATGTATATCACAAGTATTTGAAGCTAAACCATTTGTTTCCAATGGATTTGAAGGTAAATCTTCTACTTCCCATTGATTTGAAGTTAAATCATGTGTTTCGCTTGGATTTGAAGCTAACTCGTTTGTTTCGCATGCAGCTGAAGCTAAATCATGTATATCACAAGTATTTGAAGCTAAACCATTTGTTTCCCATGGATTTGAAGTTAAATCACGTGTTACGCTTGGATTTGAAGATCACTCGTTTGTTTCGTCTGCATTTGAAGCTATATCACTTATATCGCAAGTATACGAACCTAAATAATTTGTGTCGCATGGATTTGAAGCTAAGCCTCCCATTTCGCATTGATTTGAAGCTAAATCATGTATTTAGCATGGATTTGAAGCTAACTCGTTTGTTTCGCATGCATTTGAAGCTTTATCACTTATATCGCAAGTATACGAAGCTAAATAATTTGTGTCGCATGGATTTGATGCTAAGCCTTCTATTTCGCATTGATTTGAAGCTAAATCATGTGTTTCGCTTGGATTTGAAGCTAACTCGTTTGTTTCGCATGCAGTTGAAGCTAAATCATGTATATCACAAGTATTTGGAGCTAAGCCATTTGTTTCGCATGGATTTGAAGGTAAATCTTCTACCTCCCATTGATTTGAAGTTAAATCATGTGTTACGCTTGGATTTGAAGCTAACTCGTTTGTTTCGCATGCAGCTGAAGCTAAATCATGTATATCACAAGTATATGAAGCTAAACCATTTGTTTCGCATGGATTTGAAGTTAAATCACGTGTTACGCTTGGATTTGAAGATCACTCGTTTGTTTCGTCTGCATTTGAAGCTATATCACTTATATCGCAAGTATACGAAGCTAAATAATTTGTGTCGCATGGATTTGAAGCTAAGCCTTCTATTTCGCATTGATTTGAAGCTAAATCATGTGTTTCACTTGGATTTGAAGCTAACTCGTTTGTTTCGCATGCAGTTGAAGCTAAATCATGTATATCACAAGTATTTGAAGCTAAACCATTTGTTTCGCATGGATTTGAAGATAAGTCTTCTACTTCGCATTGATTTGAAGTTAAATCATGTGTTACGCTTGGATTTGAAGATCACTCGTTTGTTTCACCTTCATTTGAAGCTATATCACTTATATCGCAAATATATGAAGCTAAATAATTTGTGTTGCATGGATTTGATGCCATACCTTCTACTTCGAATTGATTTGAAGCTAAATCATGTGTTTCGCTTGGATTTGAAGCTAACTCGTTTGTTTCGCATGCAGCTGAAGCTAAATCATGTATATCACAAGTATTTGAAGCTAAACCATTTGTTTCCAATGGATTTGAAGGTAAATCTTCTACTTCCCATTGATTTGAAGTTAAATCATGTGTTTCGCTTGGATTTGAAGCTAACTCGTTTGTTTCGCATGCAGCTGAAGCTAAATCATGTATATCACAAGTATTTGAAGCTAAACCATTTGTTTCCCATGGATTTGAAGTTAAATCACGTGTTACGCTTGGATTTGAAGATCACTCGTTTGTTTCGTCTGCATTTGAAGCTATATCACTTATATCGCAAGTATACGAACCTAAATAATTTGTGTCGCATGGATTTGAAGCTAAGCCTCCCATTTCGCATTGATTTGAAGCTAAATCATGTATTTAGCATGGATTTGAAGCTAACTCGTTTGTTTCGCATGCATTTGAAGCTTTATCACTTATATCGCAAGTATACGAAGCTAAATAATTTGTGTCGCATGGATTTGATGCTAAGCCTTCTATTTCGCATTGATTTGAAGCTAAATCATGTGTTTCGCTTGGATTTGAAGCTAACTCGTTTGTTTCGCATGCAGTTGAAGCTAAATCATGTATATCACAAGTATTTGGAGCTAAGCCATTTGTTTCGCATGGATTTGAAGGTAAATCTTCTACTTCGCATTGATTTGAAGCTAAATCATGTATTTCGCATGGATTTGAAGCTAACTCGTTTGTTTCGCATGCATTTGAAGCTTTATCACTTATATCGCAAGTATACGAAGCTAAATAATTTGTGTCGCATGGATTTGATGCTAAGCCTTCTATTTCGCATTGATTTGAAGCTAAATCATGTGTTTCGCTTGGATTTGAAGCTAACTCGTTTGTTTCGCATGCAGTTGAAGCTAAATCATGTATATCACAATATTTGAAGCTAAACCATTTGTTTCGCATGGATTTGAAGGTAAATATTCTACTTCGCATTGATTTGAAATTAAATCATGTGTTACGCTTGGATTTAAAGCTCACTCGTTTGTTTCACCTGCACTTGAAGCTTTATCACTTATATCGCAAGTATAAGAAACTAAATAACTTGTGTTGCATGGATTTGATGCTAAGCCTTCTACTTCGCATTGATTTGAAGCTAAATCATGTGTTTCGCTTGGATTTGAAGCTAACTCGTTTGTTTCGCATGCAGCTGAAGCTAAATCATGTATATCACAAGTGTTTGAAGCTAAATAATTTGTGTCGCATGGATTTGATGCTAAGCCTTCTATTTCGCATTGATTTGAAGCTAAATCATGTGTATCGCTTGGATTTGAAGCTAACTCGTTTGTTTCGCATGCATTAGAAGCTTTATCACTTGTATCGCAAGGATACGAAGCTAAATAATTTGTGTCGCATGGATTTGATGCTAAGCCTTATATTTCGCATTGATTTGAAGCTAAATCATGTGTTTCGCTAGGATTTGAAGCTAACTCGTTTGTTTCGCATGCAGTTGAAGCTAAATCATGTATATCACAAGTATTTGATGCTAAACCATTTGTTTCGCATGGATCTGAAGGTAAATATTCTACTTCGCATTGATTTGAAATTAAATCATGTGTTACGCTTGGATTTAAAGCTCACTCGTTTGTTTCACCTGCACTTGAAGCTTTATCACTTATATCGCAACTATAAGAAGCTAAATAATTTGTGTTGCATGGATTTGATGCGAAGCCTTCTACTTCGCATTGATTTGAAGCTAAATCATCTGTTTCGCTTGGATTTGAAGCTAACTCGTTTGTTTCGCATGCATTAGAAGCTTTATCACTTGTATCGCAAGGATACGAAGCTAAATAATTTGTGTCGCATGGATTTGATGCTAAGCCTTATATTTCGCATTGATTTGAAGCTAAATCATGTGTTTCGCTAGGATTTGAAGCTAACTCGTTTGTTTCGCATGCAGTTGAAGCTAAATCATGTATATCACAAGTATTTGATGCTAAACCATTTGTTTCGCATGGATCTGAAGGTAAATATTCTACTTCGCATTGATTTGAAGTTAAATCATGTGTTACGCTTGGATTTAAAGCTCACTCGTTTGTTTCACCTGCACTTGAAGCTTTATCACTTATATCGCAACTATAAGAAGCTAAATAATTTGTGTTGCATGGATTTGATGCGAAGCCTTCTACTTCGCATTGATTTGAAGCTAAATCATCTGTTTCGCTTGGATTTGAAGCTAACTCGTTTGTTTCGCATTCAGCTGAAGCTAAATCATGTATATCACAAGTATTTGAAGCTAAACCATTTGTTTCGCATGGATTTGAAGGTAAATCTTCTACTTCGCATTGATTTGAAGTTAAATCATGTGTTACGTTTGAATTTAAAGCTCACTCGTTTGTTTCACCTGCATTTGAAGCTTTATCACTTATATCGCAAGTATAAGAAACTAAATAACTTGTGTTGCATGGATTTGATGCTAAGCCTTCTACTTCGCATTGATTTGAAGCTAAATCACGTGTCTCGCTTGGATTTGAAGCTAACTCGTTTTTTTCGCATGCAGTTGAAGCTAAATCATGTATATCACAAGTATTTGAAGCTAAGCCATTTGTTTCGCATGGATTTGATGGTAAATCTTCTACTTCGCATTGATTTGAAGCTAAATCATGTATTTCGCTTGGATTTGAAGCTAACTCGTTTGTTTCGCATGCAGTTGAAGCTAAATCATGTATATCAAAGGTATTTGAAGCTAAGCCATTTGTTTCGCATGGATTTGAAGGTAAATCTTCTACTTCGCATTGATTTGAAGTTAAATCATGTGTTACGCTTGGATTTACAGCTCACTCGTTTGTTTCGCCTGCTTTTGAAGCTATATCACTTATAACGCAAGTATAAGAAGCTAAATAATTTGTGTTGCATGGATTTGATGGTAAGCCTTCTACTTCGCATTGATTTGAAGTTAAATCATGTGTTTCCCTTGGGTGTGAAGCTAAATCGTCTGTTTCTCATGCAGCTGAAGCAAATTCATGTGTATCACAAGTATTTGAAGCTGAACCATTTGTTTCGTATGGATTTGAAGTTAAATCATGTGTTACGCTTTGATTTAAAGCTCACTCGTTTGTTTCCCCTGCATTTGAAGCTATATCACTTATATCGCAAGTATAAGAAGCTAAATAATTTGTGTTGCATGGATTTGATGCTAAGCCTTCTACTTCGCATTGATTTGAAGCTAAATCATGTGTTTCGCTTGGATTTGAAGCTAACTCGTTTGTTTCGCGTGCAGTTCAAGCTAAATCATGTATATCACAAGTATTTGAAGCTAAACCATTTGTTTCGCATGGATTTGAAGATAAGTCTTCTACTTCGCATTGATTTGAAGTTAAATCATGTGTTACGCTTGGATCTAAAGCTAACTCGTTTGTTTCGCCTGCATTTGAAGCTTTATCACTTATATCGCAAGTATAAGAAGCTAAATACTTTGTGTTGCATGGATTTGATGCTAAGCCTTCTACTTCGCATTGATTTGAAGCTAAATAATGTGTATCGCTTGGATTTGAAGCTAACTCGTTTGTTTCGCATGCAGCTGAAGCTAAATCATGTATATCACAAGTATTTGAAGCTAAACCATTTGTTTCGCATGGATTTGAAGGTAAATCTTCTACATCCCATTGATTTGAAGTTAAATCACGTGTTACGCTTGGATTTGAAGATCACTCGTTTGTTTCGTCTGCAATTGAAGCTATATCACTTATATCGCAAGTATACGAAGCTAAATAATTTGTGTCGCATGGATTTGAAGCTAAGCCTTCTATTTCGCATTGATTTGAAGCTAAATCATGTGTTTCACTTGGATTTGAAGCTAACTCGTTTGTTTCGCATGCAGTTGAAGCTAAATCATGTATATCACAAGTATTTGAAGCTAAACCATTTGTTTCGCATGGATTTGAAGATAAGTCTTCTACTTCGCATTGATTTGAAGTTAAATCATGTGTTACGCTTGGATTTGAAGATCACTCGTTTGTTTCACCTTCATTTGAAGCTATATCACTTATATCGCAAATATATGAAGCTAAATAATTTGTGTTGCATGGATTTGATGCTAAGCCTTCTACTTCGCATTGATTTGAAGCTAAATCATGTGTTTCGCTTGGATTTGAAGCTAACTCGTTTGTTTCGCATGCAGCTGAAGCTAAATCATGTATATCACAAGTATTTGAAGCTAAACCATTTGTTTCGCATGGATTTGAAGGTAAATCTTCTACCTCCCATTGATTTGAAGTTAAATCATGTGTTACGCTTGGATTTGAAGCTAACTCGTTTGTTTCGCATGCAGCTGAAGCTAAATCATGTATATCACAAGTATTTGAAGCTAAACCATTTGTTTCGCATGGATTTGAAGTTAAATCACGTGTTACGCTTGGATTTGAAGATCACTCGTTTGTTTCGCATGCAGTTGAAGCTAAATCATGTATATCACAATATTTGAAGCTAAACCATTTGTTTCGCATGGATTTGAAGGTAAATATTCTACTTCGCATTGATTTGAAATTAAATCATGTGTTACGCTTGGATTTAAAGCTCACTCGTTTGTTTCACCTGCACTTGAAGCTTTATCACTTATATCGCAAGTATAAGAAACTAAATAACTTGTGTTGCATGGATTTGATGCTAAGCCTTCTACTTCGCATTGATTTGAAGCTAAATCATGTGTTTCGCTTGGATTTGAAGCTAACTCGTTTGTTTCGCATGCAGATGAAGCTAAGTCATGTATATCACAAGTATTTGAAGCTTAGCCATGTGTTTCGCATGGATTTGATGGTAAATCTTCTACTTCGCATTGATTTGAAGCTAAATCATGTATTTCGCTTGGATTTGAATCTAACTCGTTTGTTTCGCATGCAGTTGAAGCTAAATCATGTATATCACAAGTATCTGAAGCTAAACCATTTGTTTCGCATGGATTTGAAGTTAAATCTACTACTTCGCATTGATTTGAAGTTAAATCATGTGTTACGCTTGGATTTGAAGATCACTCGTGTGTTTCGCCTGCATTTGAAGCTATATCGCTTATAACGCAAGTATAAGAAGCTAAATAATTTGTGTTGCATGGATTTGATGGTAAGCCTTCTACTTCGCATTGATTTGAAGTTAAATCATGTGTTTCCCTTGGGTGTGAAGCTAAATCGTCTGTTTCGCATGCAGCTGAAGCAAATTCATGTGTATCACAAGTATTTGAAGCTGAACCATTTGTTTCGCATGGATTTGAAGTTAAATCACGTGTTACGCTTGGATTTGAAGATCACTCGTTTGTTTCGTCTGCAATTGAAGCTATATCACTTATATCGCATGTATACGAAGCTAAATAATTTGTGTCGCATGGATTTGAAGCTAAGCCTTCTATTTCGCATTGATTTGAAGCTAAATCATGTGTTTCACTTGGACTTGAAGCTAACTCGTTTGTTTCGCATGCAGTTGAAGCTAAATCATGTATATCACAAATATCTAAAGCTAAACCATTTGTTTCGCATGGATTTGAAGGTAAATCCTCTACTTCGCATTGATTTGAAGTTAAATCATGTGTTACGCTTGGATTTAAAGCTGACTCGTTTGTTTCGCCTACATTTGAAGCTTTATCACTTATTTCGCAAGTATAAGAAGCTAAATAATTTGTGTTGCATGGATTTGATGCTAAGTCTTCTACTTCACATTGATTTGAAGCTAAATCATGTGTTTCGCTTGGATTTGAAGCTAACGCGTTTGTTTCGCATGCAGCTGAAGCTAAATCATGTATATCACAAGTATTTGAAGCTAAACCATTTGTTTCGGATGGATTTGAAGTTAAATCTTCTACTTCCCGTTGATTTGAAGTTAAATCATGTGTTACGCTTTGATTTAAAGCTCACTCGTTTGTTTCGCCTGCATTTGAAGCTATATCACTTATATCGCTAGTATACGAAGCTAAATAATTTGTGTCGCATCGATTTGAAGCTAAGCCTTCTATTTCGCATTGATTTGAAGCTAAATCATGTGTTTCGCTTGGATTTGAAGCTAACTCGTTTATTTCGCATGCAGTTGAAGCTAAATCATATATATCACAAGTATCTGAAGCTAAACCATTTGTTTCGCATGGATTTGAAGGTAAATCTTCTACCTCGCATTGATTTGTAGTTAAATCATGTGTTACGCTTGGATTTGAAGATCACTCGTGAGTTTCGCCTGCATTTGAAGCTATATCACTTATATCGCAAGTATAAGAAGCTAAATAATTTGTGTTGCATGGATTTGATGCTAAGCCTTCTACTTCGCATTGATTTGAAGCTAAATCATGTGTTTCGCTTGGATTTGAAGCTAACTCGTTTGTTTCGCGTGCAGTTGAAGCTAAATCATGTATATCACAAGTATTTGAAGCTAAACCATTTGTTTCGCATGGATTTGAAGATAAGTCTTCTACTTCGCATTGATTTGAAGTTAAATCATGTGTTACGCTTGGATCTAAAGCTAACTCGTTTGTTTCGCCTGCATTTGAAGCTTTATCACTTATATCGCAAGTATAAGAAGCTAAATACTTTGTGTTGCATGGATTTGATGCTAAGCCTTCTACTTCGCATTGATTTGAAGCTAAATAATGTGTATCGCTTGGAGTTGAAGCTAACTCGTTTGTTTCGCATGCAGCTGAAGCTAAATCATGTATATCACAAGTATTTGAAGCTAAACCATTTGTTTCGCATGGATTTGAAGGTAAATCTTCTACCTCCCATTGATTTGAAGTTAAATCATGTGTTACGCTTGGATTTGAAGCTAACTCGTTTGTTTCGCATGCAGCTGAAGCTAAATCATGTATATCACAAGTATATGAAGCTAAACCATTTGTTTCGCATGGATTTGAAGTTAAATCACGTGTTACGCTTGGATTTGAAGATCACTCGTTTGTTTCGTCTGCATTTGAAGCTATATCACTTATATCGCAAGTATACGAAGCTAAATAATTTGTGTCGCATGGATTTGAAGCTAAGCCTTCTATTTCGCATTGATTTGAAGCTAAATCATGTGTTTCACTTGGATTTGAAGCTAACTCGTTTGTTTCGCATGCAGTTGAAGCTAAATCATGTACATCACAAGTATTTGAAGCTAAACCATTTGTTTCGCATGGATTTGAAGATAAGTCTTCTACTTCGCATTGATTTGAAGTTAAATCATGTGTTACGCTTGGATTTGAAGATCACTCGTTTGTTTCATCTTCATTTGAAGCTATATCACTTATATCGCAAATATATGAAGCTAAATAATTTGTGTTGCATGGATTTGATGCCATACCTTCTACTTCGAATTGATTTGAAGCTAAATCATGTGTTTCGCTTGGATTTGAAGCTAACTCGTTTGTTTCGCATGCAGCTGAAGCTAAATCATGTATATCACAAGTATTTGAAGCTAAACCATTTGTTTCCAATGGATTTGAAGGTAAATCTTCTACTTCCCATTGATTTGAAGTTAAATCATGTGTTTCGCTTGGATTTGAAGCTAACTCGTTTGTTTCGCATGCAGCTGAAGCTAAATCATGTATATCACAAGTATTTGAAGCTAAACCATTTGTTTCCCATGGATTTGAAGTTAAATCACGTGTTACGCTTGGATTTGAAGATCACTCGTTTGTTTCGTCTGCATTTGAAGCTATATCACTTATATCGCAAGTATACGAACCTAAATAATTTGTGTCGCATGGATTTGAAGCTAAGCCTCCCATTTCGCATTGATTTGAAGCTAAATCATGTATTTAGCATGGATTTGAAGCTAACTCGTTTGTTTCGCATGCATTTGAAGCTTTATCACTTATATCGCAAGTATACGAAGCTAAATAATTTGTGTCGCATGGATTTGATGCTAAGCCTTCTATTTCGCATTGATTTGAAGCTAAATCATGTGTTTCGCTTGGATTTGAAGCTAACTCGTTTGTTTCGCATGCAGTTGAAGCTAAATCATGTATATCACAAGTATTTGGAGCTAAGCCATTTGTTTCGCATGGATTTGAAGGTAAATCTTCTACTTCGCATTGATTTGAAGCTAAATCATGTATTTCGCATGGATTTGAAGCTAACTCGTTTGTTTCGCATGCATTTGAAGCTTTATCACTTATATCGCAAGTATACGAAGCTAAATAATTTGTGTCGCATGGATTTGATGCTAAGCCTTCTATTTCGCATTGATTTGAAGCTAAATCATGTGTTTCGCTTGGATTTGAAGCTAACTCGTTTGTTTCGCATGCAGTTGAAGCTAAATCATGTATATCACAATATTTGAAGCTAAACCATTTGTTTCGCATGGATTTGAAGGTAAATATTCTACTTCGCATTGATTTGAAATTAAATCATGTGTTACGCTTGGATTTAAAGCTCACTCGTTTGTTTCACCTGCACTTGAAGCTTTATCACTTATATCGCAAGTATAAGAAACTAAATAACTTGTGTTGCATGGATTTGATGCTAAGCCTTCTACTTCGCATTGATTTGAAGCTAAATCATGTGTTTCGCTTGGATTTGAAGCTAACTCGTTTGTTTCGCATGCAGCTGAAGCTAAATCATGTATATCACAAGTGTTTGAAGCTAAATAATTTGTGTCGCATGGATTTGATGCTAAGCCTTCTATTTCGCATTGATTTGAAGCTAAATCATGTGTATCGCTTGGATTTGAAGCTAACTCGTTTGTTTCGCATGCATTAGAAGCTTTATCACTTGTATCGCAAGGATACGAAGCTAAATAATTTGTGTCGCATGGATTTGATGCTAAGCCTTATATTTCGCATTGATTTGAAGCTAAATCATGTGTTTCGCTAGGATTTGAAGCTAACTCGTTTGTTTCGCATGCAGTTGAAGCTAAATCATGTATATCACAAGTATTTGATGCTAAACCATTTGTTTCGCATGGATCTGAAGGTAAATATTCTACTTCGCATTGATTTGAAGTTAAATCATGTGTTACGCTTGGATTTAAAGCTCACTCGTTTGTTTCACCTGCACTTGAAGCTTTATCACTTATATCGCAACTATAAGAAGCTAAATAATTTGTGTTGCATGGATTTGATGCGAAGCCTTCTACTTCGCATTGATTTGAAGCTAAATCATCTGTTTCGCTTGGATTTGAAGCTAACTCGTTTGTTTCGCATTCAGCTGAAGCTAAATCATGTATATCACAAGTATTTGAAGCTAAACCATTTGTTTCGCATGGATTTGAAGGTAAATCTTCTACTTCGCATTGATTTGAAGTTAAATCATGTGTTACGTTTGAATTTAAAGCTCACTCGTTTGTTTCACCTGCATTTGAAGCTTTATCACTTATATCGCAAGTATAAGAAACTAAATAACTTGTGTTGCATGGATTTGATGCTAAGCCTTCTACTTCGCATTGATTTGAAGCTAAATCACGTGTCTCGCTTGGATTTGAAGCTAACTCGTTTTTTTCGCATGCAGTTGAAGCTAAATCATGTATATCACAAGTATTTGAAGCTAAGCCATTTGTTTCGCATGGATTTGATGGTAAATCTTCTACTTCGCATTGATTTGAAGCTAAATCATGTATTTCGCTTGGATTTGAAGCTAACTCGTTTGTTTCGCATGCAGTTGAAGCTAAATCATGTATATCACAATATTTGAAGCTAAACCATTTGTTTCGCATGGATTTGAAGGTAAATATTCTACTTCGCATTGATTTGAAATTAAATCATGTGTTACGCTTGGATTTAAAGCTCACTCGTTTGTTTCACCTGCACTTGAAGCTTTATCACTTATATCGCAAGTATAAGAAACTAAATAACTTGTGTTGCATGGATTTGATGCTAAGCCTTCTACTTCGCATTGATTTGAAGCTAAATCATGTGTTTCGCTTGGATTTGAAGCTAACTCGTTTGTTTCGCATGCAGCTGAAGCTAAATCATGTATATCACAAGTGTTTGAAGCTAAATAATTTGTGTCGCATGGATTTGATGCTAAGCCTTCTATTTCGCATTGATTTGAAGCTAAATCATGTGTATCGCTTGGATTTGAAGCTAACTCGTTTGTTTCGCATGCATTAGAAGCTTTATCACTTGTATCGCAAGGATACGAAGCTAAATAATTTGTGTCGCATGGATTTGATGCTAAGCCTTATATTTCGCATTGATTTGAAGCTAAATCATGTGTTTCGCTAGGATTTGAAGCTAACTCGTTTGTTTCGCATGCAGTTGAAGCTAAATCATGTATATCACAAGTATTTGATGCTAAACCATTTGTTTCGCATGGATCTGAAGGTAAATATTCTACTTCGCATTGATTTGAAGTTAAATCATGTGTTACGCTTGGATTTAAAGCTCACTCGTTTGTTTCACCTGCACTTGAAGCTTTATCACTTATATCGCAACTATAAGAAGCTAAATAATTTGTGTTGCATGGATTTGATGCGAAGCCTTCTACTTCGCATTGATTTGAAGCTAAATCATCTGTTTCGCTTGGATTTGAAGCTAACTCGTTTGTTTCGCATTCAGCTGAAGCTAAATCATGTATATCACAAGTATTTGAAGCTAAACCATTTGTTTCGCATGGATTTGAAGGTAAATCTTCTACTTCGCATTGATTTGAAGTTAAATCATGTGTTACGCTTGGATTTAAAGCTCACTCGTTTGTTTCACCTGCATTTGAAGCTTTATCACTTATATCGCAAGTATAAGAAACTAAATAATTTGTGTTGCATGGATTTGATGCTAAGCCTTCTACTTCGCATTGATTTGAAGTTAAATCATGTGTTTCGCTAGGATTTGAAGCTAACTCGTTTGTTTCGCATGCAGTTGAAGCTAAATCATGTATATCACAAGTATTTGATGCTAAACCATTTGTTTCGCATGGATCTGAAGGTAAATATTCTACTTCGCATTGATTTGAAGTTAAATCATGTGTTACGCTTGGATTTAAAGCTCACTCGTTTGTTTCACCTGCACTTGAAGCTTTATCACTTATATCGCAACTATAAGAAGCTAAATAATTTGTGTTGCATGGATTTGATGCGAAGCCTTCTACTTCGCATTGATTTGAAGCTAAATCATCTGTTTCGCTTGGATTTGAAGCTAACTCGTTTGTTTCGCATTCAGCTGAAGCTAAATCATGTATATCACAAGTATTTGAAGCTAAACCATTTGTTTCGCATGGATTTGAAGGTAAATCTTCTACTTCGCATTGATTTGAAGTTAAATCATGTGTTACGTTTGAATTTAAAGCTCACTCGTTTGTTTCACCTGCATTTGAAGCTTTATCACTTATATCGCAAGTATAAGAAACTAAATAACTTGTGTTGCATGGATTTGATGCTAAGCCTTCTACTTCGCATTGATTTGAAGCTAAATCACGTGTCTCGCTTGGATTTGAAGCTAACTCGTTTTTTTCGCATGCAGTTGAAGCTAAATCATGTATATCACAAGTATTTGAAGCTAAGCCATTTGTTTCGCATGGATTTGATGGTAAATCTTCTACTTCGCATTGATTTGAAGCTAAATCATGTATTTCGCTTGGATTTGAAGCTAACTCGTTTGTTTCGCATGCAGTTGAAGCTAAATCATGTATATCAAAGGTATTTGAAGCTAAGCCATTTGTTTCGCATGGATTTGAAGGTAAATCTTCTACTTCGCATTGATTTGAAGTTAAATCATGTGTTACGCTTGGATTTACAGCTCACTCGTTTGTTTCGCCTGCTTTTGAAGCTATATCACTTATAACGCAAGTATAAGAAGCTAAATAATTTGTGTTGCATGGATTTGATGGTAAGCCTTCTACTTCGCATTGATTTGAAGTTAAATCATGTGTTTCCCTTGGGTGTGAAGCTAAATCGTCTGTTTCTCATGCAGCTGAAGCAAATTCATGTGTATCACAAGTATTTGAAGCTGAACCATTTGTTTCGTATGGATTTGAAGTTAAATCATGTGTTACGCTTTGATTTAAAGCTCACTCGTTTGTTTCCCCTGCATTTGAAGCTATATCACTTATATCGCAAGTATAAGAAGCTAAATAATTTGTGTTGCATGGATTTGATGCTAAGCCTTCTACTTCGCATTGATTTGAAGCTAAATCATGTGTTTCGCTTGGATTTGAAGCTAACTCGTTTGTTTCGCGTGCAGTTCAAGCTAAATCATGTATATCACAAGTATTTGAAGCTAAACCATTTGTTTCGCATGGATTTGAAGATAAGTCTTCTACTTCGCATTGATTTGAAGTTAAATCATGTGTTACGCTTGGATCTAAAGCTAACTCGTTTGTTTCGCCTGCATTTGAAGCTTTATCACTTATATCGCAAGTATAAGAAGCTAAATACTTTGTGTTGCATGGATTTGATGCTAAGCCTTCTACTTCGCATTGATTTGAAGCTAAATAATGTGTATCGCTTGGATTTGAAGCTAACTCGTTTGTTTCGCATGCAGCTGAAGCTAAATCATGTATATCACAAGTATTTGAAGCTAAACCATTTGTTTCGCATGGATTTGAAGGTAAATCTTCTACATCCCATTGATTTGAAGTTAAATCACGTGTTACGCTTGGATTTGAAGATCACTCGTTTGTTTCGTCTGCAATTGAAGCTATATCACTTATATCGCAAGTATACGAAGCTAAATAATTTGTGTCGCATGGATTTGAAGCTAAGCCTTCTATTTCGCATTGATTTGAAGCTAAATCATGTGTTTCACTTGGATTTGAAGCTAACTCGTTTGTTTCGCATGCAGTTGAAGCTAAATCATGTATATCACAAGTATTTGAAGCTAAACCATTTGTTTCGCATGGATTTGAAGATAAGTCTTCTACTTCGCATTGATTTGAAGTTAAATCATGTGTTACGCTTGGATTTGAAGATCACTCGTTTGTTTCACCTTCATTTGAAGCTATATCACTTATATCGCAAATATATGAAGCTAAATAATTTGTGTTGCATGGATTTGATGCTAAGCCTTCTACTTCGCATTGATTTGAAGCTAAATCATGTGTTTCGCTTGGATTTGAAGCTAACTCGTTTGTTTCGCATGCAGCTGAAGCTAAATCATGTATATCACAAGTATTTGAAGCTAAACCATTTGTTTCGCATGAATTTGAAGGTAAATCTTCTACCTCCCATTGATTTGAAGTTAAATCATGTGTTACGCTTGGATTTGAAGCTAACTCGTTTGTTTCGCATGCAGCTGAAGCTAAATCATGTATATCACAAGTATTTGAAGCTAAACCATTTGTTTCGCATGGATTTGAAGTTAAATCACGTGTTACGCTTGGATTTGAAGATCACTCGTTTGTTTCGTCTGCATTTGAAGCTATATCACTTATATCGCAAGTATACGAAGCTAAATAATTTTTGTTGCATTGATTTGATGCTAAGCCTTCTACTTCGCAATGATTTGAAGCTAAATCATGTGTATCGCGTGGATTTGAAGCTAACTCGTTTGTTTCGCATGCAGCTGAAGCTAAATCATGTATATCACAAGTATTTGAAGCTAAACCATTTGTTTCGCATGGATTTGAAGTTAAATCTTCTGCTTCCCGTTGATTTGAAGTTAAATCATGTGTTACGCTTTGATTTAAAGCTCACTCGTTTGTTTCGCCTGCATTTGAAGCTATATCACTTATATCGCTAGTATACGAAGCTAAATAATTTGTGTCGCATGGATTTAAAGCTAAGCCTTCTATTTCGCATTGATTTGAAGCTAAATCATGTGTTTCGCTTGGATTTGAAGCTAACTCGTTTATTTCGCATGCAGTTGAAGCTATATCACTTATATCACAAGTATTTGAAGCTAAACCATTTGTTTCGCATGGATTTGAAGTTAAATCTTCTACTTCCCGTTGATTTGAAGTTAAATCATGTGTTACGCTTGGATTTGAAGATCACTCGTGTGTTTCGCCTGCATTTGAAGCTATATCACTTATAACGCAAGTATAAGAAGCTAAATAATTTGTGTTGCATGGATTTGATGGTAAGCCTTCTACTTCGCATTGATTTGAAGTTAAATCATGTGTTTCCCTTGGGTGTGAAGCTAAATCGTTTGTTTCGCATGCAGCTGAAGCAAATTCATGTGTATCACAAGTATTTGAAGCTGAACCATTTGTTTCGTATGGATTTGAAGTTAAATCATGTGTTACGCTTTGATTTAAAGCTCACTCGTTTGTTTCCCCTGCATTTGAAGCTATATCACTTATATCGCAAGTATACGAAGCTAAATAATTTGTGTCGCATGGATTTGAAGCTAAGCCTTCTATTTCGCATTGATTTGAAGCTAAATCATGTGTTTCGCTTGGATTTGAAGCTAACTCGTTTGTTTCGCATGCAGTTGAAGCTAAATCATGTATATCACAATATTTGAAGCTAAACCATTTGTTTCGCATGGATTTGAAGGTAAATATTCTACTTCGCATTGATTTGAAATTAAATCATGTGTTACGCTTGGATTTAAAGCTCACTCGTTTGTTTCACCTGCACTTGAAGCTTTATCACTTATATCGCAAGTATAAGAAACTAAATAACTTGTGTTGCATGGATTTGATGCTAAGCCTTCTACTTCGCATTGATTTGAAGCTAAATCATGTGTTTCGCTTGGATTTGAAGCTAACTCGTTTGTTTCGCATGCAGATGAAGCTAAGTCATGTATATCACAAGTATTTGAAGCTTAGCCATGTGTTTCGCATGGATTTGATGGTAAATCTTCTACTTCGCATTGATTTGAAGCTAAATCATGTATTTCGCTTGGATTTGAATCTAACTCGTTTGTTTCGCATGCAGTTGAAGCTAAATCATGTATATCACAAGTATCTGAAGCTAAACCATTTGTTTCGCATGGATTTGAAGTTAAATCTGCTACTTCGCATTGATTTGAAGTTAAATCATGTGTTACGCTTGGATTTGAAGATCACTCGTGAGTTTCGCCTGCATTTGAAGCTATATCACTTATATCGCAAGTATAAGAAGCTAAATAATTTGTGTTGCATGGATTTGATGCTAAGCCTTCTACTTCGCATTGATTTGAAGCTAAATCATGTGTTTCGCTTGGATTTGAAGCTAACTCGTTTGTTTCGCGTGCAGTTGAAGCTAAATCATGTATATCACAAGTATTTGAAGCTAAACCATTTGTTTCGCATGGATTTGAAGATAAGTCTTCTACTTCGCATTGATTTGAAGTTAAATCATGTGTTACGCTTGGATCTAAAGCTAACTCGTTTGTTTCGCCTGCATTTGAAGCTTTATCACTTATATCGCAAGTATAAGAAGCTAAATACTTTGTGTTGCATGGATTTGATGCTAAGCCTTCTACTTCGCATTGATTTGAAGCTAAATAATGTGTATCGCTTGGAGTTGAAGCTAACTCGTTTGTTTCGCATGCAGCTGAAGCTAAATCATGTATATCACAAGTATTTGAAGCTAAACCATTTGTTTCGCATGGATTTGAAGGTAAATCTTCTACCTCCCATTGATTTGAAGTTAAATCATGTGTTACGCTTGGATTTGAAGCTAACTCGTTTGTTTCGCATGCAGCTGAAGCTAAATCATGTATATCACAAGTATATGAAGCTAAACCATTTGTTTCGCATGGATTTGAAGTTAAATCACGTGTTACGCTTGGATTTGAAGATCACTCGTTTGTTTCGTCTGCATTTGAAGCTATATCACTTATATCGCAAGTATACGAAGCTAAATAATTTGTGTCGCATGGATTTGAAGCTAAGCCTTCTATTTCGCATTGATTTGAAGCTAAATCATGTGTTTCACTTGGATTTGAAGCTAACTCGTTTGTTTCGCATGCAGTTGAAGCTAAATCATGTATATCACAAGTATTTGAAGCTAAACCATTTGTTTCGCATGGATTTGAAGATAAGTCTTCTACTTCGCATTGATTTGAAGTTAAATCATGTGTTACGCTTGGATTTGAAGATCACTCGTTTGTTTCACCTTCATTTGAAGCTATATCACTTATATCGCAAATATATGAAGCTAAATAATTTGTGTTGCATGGATTTGATGCCATACCTTCTACTTCGAATTGATTTGAAGCTAAATCATGTGTTTCGCTTGGATTTGAAGCTAACTCGTTTGTTTCGCATGCAGCTGAAGCTAAATCATGTATATCACAAGTATTTGAAGCTAAACCATTTGTTTCCAATGGATTTGAAGGTAAATCTTCTACTTCCCATTGATTTGAAGTTAAATCATGTGTTTCGCTTGGATTTGAAGCTAACTCGTTTGTTTCGCATGCAGCTGAAGCTAAATCATGTATATCACAAGTATTTGAAGCTAAACCATTTGTTTCCCATGGATTTGAAGTTAAATCACGTGTTACGCTTGGATTTGAAGATCACTCGTTTGTTTCGTCTGCATTTGAAGCTATATCACTTATATCGCAAGTATACGAACCTAAATAATTTGTGTCGCATGGATTTGAAGCTAAGCCTCCCATTTCGCATTGATTTGAAGCTAAATCATGTATTTAGCATGGATTTGAAGCTAACTCGTTTGTTTCGCATGCATTTGAAGCTTTATCACTTATATCGCAAGTATACGAAGCTAAATAATTTGTGTCGCATGGATTTGATGCTAAGCCTTCTATTTCGCATTGATTTGAAGCTAAATCATGTGTTTCGCTTGGATTTGAAGCTAACTCGTTTGTTTCGCATGCAGTTGAAGCTAAATCATGTATATCACAAGTATTTGGAGCTAAGCCATTTGTTTCGCATGGATTTGAAGGTAAATCTTCTACTTCGCATTGATTTGAAGCTAAATCATGTATTTCGCATGGATTTGAAGCTAACTCGTTTGTTTCGCATGCATTTGAAGCTTTATCACTTATATCGCAAGCATACGAAGCTAAATAATTTGTGTCGCATGGATTTGATGCTAAGCCTTCTATTTCGCATTGATTTGAAGCTAAATCATGTGTTTCGCTTGGATTTGAAGCTAACTCGTTTGTTTCGCATGCAGTTGAAGCTAAATCATGTATATCACAATATTTGAAGCTAAACCATTTGTTTCGCATGGATTTGAAGGTAAATATTCTACTTCGCATTGATTTGAAATTAAATCATGTGTTACGCTTGGATTTAAAGCTCACTCGTTTGTTTCACCTGCACTTGAAGCTTTATCACTTATATCGCAAGTATAAGAAACTAAATAACTTGTGTTGCATGGATTTGATGCTAAGCCTTCTACTTCGCATTGATTTGAAGCTAAATCATGTGTTTCGCTTGGATTTGAAGCTAACTCGTTTGTTTCGCATGCAGATGAAGCTAAGTCATGTATATCACAAGTATTTGAAGCTTAGCCATGTGTTTCGCATGGATTTGATGGTAAATCTTCTACTTCGCATTGATTTGAAGCTAAATCATGTATTTCGCTTGGATTTGAAGCTAACTCGTTTGTTTCGCATGCAGCTGAAGCTAAATCATGTATATCACAAGTATTTGAAGATAAATAATTTGTGTCGCATGGATTTGATGCTAAGCCTTCTATTTCGCAATTATTTGAAGCTAAATCAGGTGTATCGCTTGGATTTTAAGCTCACTCGTTTGTTTCGCATGCAGTGGAAGCTAAATCATGTATATCAAAGGTATTTGAAGCTAAGCCATTTGTTTCGCATGGATTTGAAGGTAAATCTTCTACTTCGCATTGATTTGAAGTTAAATCATGTGTTATGCTTGGATTTACAGCTCTCTCGTTTGTTTCGCCTGCTTTTGAAGCTTTATCACTTATATCGCAAGTATAAGAAGCTAAATAATTTGTGTTGCATGGATTTGATGCTAAGCCTTCTATTTCGCAATTATTTGAAGCTAAATCAGGTGTATCGCTTGGATTTTAAGCTCACTCGTTTGTTTCGCATGCAGTGGAAGCTAAATCATGTATATCAAAGGTATTTGAAGCTAAGCCATTTGTTTCGCATGGATTTGAACGTAAATCTTCTACTTCGCATTGATTTGAAGTTAAATCATGTGTTACGCTTGGATTTAAAGCTCACTCGTTTGTTTCACCTGCATTTGAAGCTTTATCACTTATATCGCAAGTATAAGAAACTAAATAATTTGTGTTGCATGGATTTGATGCTAAGCCTTCTACTTCGCATTGATTTGAAGCTAAATCATGTGTCTCGCTTGGATTTGAAGCTAACTCGTTTTTTTCGCATGCAGTTGAAGCTAAATCATGTATATCACAAGTATTTGAAGCTAAGCCATTTGTTTCGCTTGGATTTGAAGGTAAATCTTCTACTTCGCATTGATTTGAAGCTAAATCATGTATTTCGCTTGGATTTGAAGCTAACTCGTTTGTTTCGCATGCAGCTGAAGCTAAATCATGTATATCACAAGTGTTTGAAGCTAAATAATTTGTGTCGCATGGATTCGATGCTAAGCCTTCTATTTCGCATTGATTTGAAGCTAAATCATGTGTATCGCTTGGATTTGAAGCTAACTCGTTTGTTTCGCATGCATTAGAAGCTTTATCACTTATATCGCAAGGATACGAAGCTAAATAATTTGTGTCGCATGGATTTGATGCTAAGCCTTATATTTCGCATTGATTTGAAGCTAAATCATGTGTTTCGCTAGGATTTGAAGCTAACTCGTTTGTTTCGCATGCAGTTGAAGCTAAATCATGTATATCACAAGTATTTGATGCTAAACCATTTGTTTCGCATGGATCTGAAGGTAAATATTCTACTTCGCATTGATTTGAAGTTAAATCATGTGTTACGCTTGGATTTAAAGCTCACTCGTTTGTTTCACCTGCACTTGAAGCTTTATCACTTATATCGCAACTATAAGAAGCTAAATAATTTGTGTTGCATGGATTTGATGCGAAGCCTTCTACTTCGCATTGATTTGAAGCTAAATCATCTGTTTCGCTTGGATTTGAAGCTAACTCGTTTGTTTCGCATTCAGCTGAAGCTAAATCATGTATATCACAAGTATTTGAAGCTAAACCATTTGTTTCGCATGGATTTGAAGGTAAATCTTCTACTTCGCATTGATTTGAAGTTAAATCATGTGTTACGTTTGAATTTAAAGCTCACTCGTTTGTTTCACCTGCATTTGAAGCTTTATCACTTATATCGCAAATATAAGAAACTAAATAACTTGTGTTGCATGGATTTGATGCTAAGCCTTCTACTTCGCATTGATTTGAAGCTAAATCACGTGTCTCGCTTGGATTTGAAGCTAACTCGTTTTTTTCGCATGCAGTTGAAGCTAAATCATGTATATCACAAGTATTTGAAGCTAAGCCATTTGTTTCGCATGGATTTGATGGTAAATCTTCTACTTCGCATTGATTTGAAGCTAAATCATGTATTTCGCTTGGATTTGAAGCTAACTCGTTTGTTTCGCATGCAGTTGAAGCTAAATCATGTATATCAAAGGTATTTGAAGCTAAGCCATTTGTTTCGCATGGATTTGAAGGTAAATCTTCTACTTCGCATTGATTTGAAGTTAAATCATGTGTTACGCTTGGATTTACAGCTCACTCGTTTGTTTCGCCTGCTTTTGAAGCTATATCACTTATAACGCAAGTATAAGAAGCTAAATAATTTGTGTTGCATGGATTTGATGGTAAGCCTTCTACTTCGCATTGATTTGAAGTTAAATCATGTGTTTCCCTTGGGTGTGAAGCTAAATCGTCTGTTTCGCATGCAGCTGAAGCAAATTCATGTGTATCACAAGTATTTGAAGCTGAACCATTTGTTTCGTATGGATTTGAAGTTAAATCATGTGTTACGCTTTGATTTAAAGCTCACTCGTTTGTTTCCCCTGCATTTGAAGCTATATCACTTATATCGCAAGTATAAGAAGCTAAATAATTTGTGTTGCATGGATTTGATGCTAAGCCTTCTACTTCGCATTGATTTGAAGCTAAATCATGTGTTTCGCTTGGATTTGAAGCTAACTCGTTTGTTTCGCGTGCAGTTCAAGCTAAATCATGTATATCACAAGTATTTGAAGCTAAACCATTTGTTTCGCATGGATTTGAAGATAAGTCTTCTACTTCGCATTGATTTGAAGTTAAATCATGTGTTACGCTTGGATCTAAAGCTAACTCGTTTGTTTCGCCTGCATTTGAAGCTTTATCACTTATATCGCAAGTATAAGAAGCTAAATACTTTGTGTTGCATGGATTTGATGCTAAGCCTTCTACTTCGCATTGATTTGAAGCTAAATAATGTGTATCGCTTGGATTTGAAGCTAACTCGTTTGTTTCGCATGCAGCTGAAGCTAAATCATGTATATCACAAGTATTTGAAGCTAAACCATTTGTTTCGCATGGATTTGAAGGTAAATCTTCTACATCCCATTGATTTGAAGTTAAATCACGTGTTACGCTTGGATTTGAAGATCACTCGTTTGTTTCGTCTGCAATTGAAGCTATATCACTTATATCGCAAGTATACGAAGCTAAATAATTTGTGTCGCATGGATTTGAAGCTAAGCCTTCTATTTCGCATTGATTTGAAGCTAAATCATGTGTTTCACTTGGATTTGAAGCTAACTCGTTTGTTTCGCATGCAGTTGAAGCTAAATCATGTATATCACAAGTATTTGAAGCTAAACCATTTGTTTCGCATGGATTTGAAGATAAGTCTTCTACTTCGCATTGATTTGAAGTTAAATCATGTGTTACGCTTGGATTTGAAGATCACTCGTTTGTTTCACCTTCATTTGAAGCTATATCACTTATATCGCAAATATATGAAGCTAAATAATTTGTGTTGCATGGATTTGATGCTAAGCCTTCTACTTCGCATTGATTTGAAGCTAAATCATGTGTTTCGCTTGGATTTGAAGCTAACTCGTTTGTTTCGCATGCAGCTGAAGCTAAATCATGTATATCACAAGTATTTGAAGCTAAACCATTTGTTTCGCATGGATTTGAAGGTAAATCTTCTACCTCCCATTGATTTGAAGTTAAATCATGTGTTACGCTTGGATTTGAAGCTAACTCGTTTGTTTCGCATGCAGCTGAAGCTAAATCATGTATATCACAAGTATTTGAAGCTAAACCATTTGTTTCGCATGGATTTGAAGTTAAATCACGTGTTACGCTTGGATTTGAAGATCACTCGTTTGTTTCGTCTGCATTTGAAGCTATATCACTTATATCGCAAGTATACGAAGCTAAATAATTTTTGTTGCATGGATTTGATGCTAAGCCTTCTACTTCGCAATGATTTGAAGCTAAATCATTGTATCGCGTGGATTTGAAGCTAACTCGTTTGTTTCGCATGCTGCTGAAGCTAAATCATGTATATCACAAGTATTTGAAGCTAAACCATTTGTTTCGCATGGATTTGAAGTTAAATCTTCTGCTTCCCGTTGATTTGAAGTTAAATCATGTGTTACGCTTTGATTTAAAGCTCACTCGTTTGTTTCGCCTGCATTTGAAGCTATATCACTTATATCGCTAGTATACGAAGCTAAATAATTTGTGTCGCATGGATTTGAAGCTAAGCCTTCTATTTCGCATTGATTTGAAGCTAAATCATGTGTTTCGCTTGGATTTGAAGCTAACTCGTTTATTTCGCATGCAGTTGAAGCTATATCACTTATATCACAAGTATTTGAAGCTAAACCATTTGTTTCGCATGGATTTGAAGTTAAATCTTCTACTTCCCGTTGATTTGAAGTTAAATCATGTGTTACGCTTGGATTTGAAGATCACTCGTGTGTTTCGCCTGCATTTGAAGCTATATCACTTATAACGCAAGTATAAGAAGCTAAATAATTTGTGTTGCATGGATTTGATGGTAAGCCTTCTACTTCGCATTGATTTGAAGTTAAATCATGTGTTTCCCTTGGGTGTGAAGCTAAATCGTTTGTTTCGCATGCAGCTGAAGCAAATTCATGTGTATCACAAGTATTTGAAGCTGAACCATTTGTTTCGTATGGATTTGAAGTTAAATCATGTGTTACGCTTTGATTTAAAGCTCACTCGTTTGTTTCCCCTGCATTTGAAGCTATATCACTTATATCGCAAGTATACGAAGCTAAATAATTTGTGTCGCATGGATTTGAAGCTAAGCCTTCTATTTCGCATTGATTTGAAGCTAAATCATGTGTTTTGCTTGGATTTGAAGCTAACTCGTTTGTTTCGCATGCAGTTGAAGCTAAATCATGTATATCACAAGTATCTGAAGCTAAACCATTTGTTTCGCATGGATTTGAAGTTAAATCTGCTACTTCGCATTGATTTGAAGTTAAATCATGTGTTACGCTTGGATTTGAAGATCACTCGTGAGTTTCGCCTGCATTTGAAGCTATATCACTTATATCGCAAGTATAAGAAGCTAAATAATTTGTGTTGCATGGATTTGATGCTAAGCCTTCTACTTCGCATTGATTTGAAGCTAAATCATGTGTTTCGCTTGGATTTGAAGCTAACTCGTTTGTTTCGCGTGCAGTTCAAGCTAAATCATGTATATCACAAGTATTTGAAGCTAAACCATTTGTTTCGCATGGATTTGAAGATAAGTCTTCTACTTCGCATTGATTTGAAGTTAAATCATGTGTTACGCTTGGATCTAAAGCTAACTCGTTTGTTTCGCCTGCATTTGAAGCTTTATCACTTATATCGCAAGTATACGAAGCTAAATAATTTGTGTCGCATGGATTTGAAGCTAAGCCTTCTATTTCGCATTGATTTGAAGCTAAATCATGTGTTTCACTTGGATTTGAAGCTAACTCGTTTGTTTCGCATGCAGTTGAAGCTAAATCATGTATATCACAAGTATTTGAAGCTAAACCATTTGTTTCGCATGGATTTGAAGATAAGTCTTCTACTTCGCATTGATTTGAAGTTAAATCATGTGTTACGCTTGGATTTGAAGATCACTCGTTTGTTTCACCTTCATTTGAAGCTATATCACTTATATCGCAAATATATGAAGCTAAATAATTTGTGTTGCATGGATTTGATGCTAAGCCTTCTACTTCGAATTGATTTGAAGCTAAATCATGTGTTTCGCTTGGATTTGAAGCTAACTCGTTTGTTTCGCATGCAGCTGAAGCTAAATCATGTATATCACAAGTATTTGAAGCTAAACCATTTGTTTCCCATGGATTTGAAGTTAAATCACGTGTTACGCTTGGATTTGAAGATCACTCGTTTGTTTCGTCTGCATTTGAAGCTATATCACTTATATCGCAAGTATACGAACCTAAATAATTTGTGTCGCATGGATTTGAAGCTAAGCCTCCCATTTCGCATTGATTTGAAGCTAAATCATGTGTTTCACTTGGACTTGAAGCTAACTCGTTTGTTTCGCATGCAGTTGAAGCTAAATCATGTATATCACAAATATCTAAAGCTAATCCATTTGTTTCGCATGGATTTGAAGGTAAATCCTCTACTTCGCATTGATTTGAAGTTAAATCATGTGTTACACTTGGATTTAAAGCTCACTCGTTTGTTTCGTCTGCATTTGAAGCTATATCACTTATATCTCAAGTATACGAAGCTAAATAATTTGTGTCGCATGGATTTGATGCTAAGCCTTCTATTTCGCATTGATTTGAAGCTAAATCATGTGTTTCACTTGGATTAGAAGCTGAATCAAGTGTTTCGCTTGGATTTGAAGCTAACTCGTTTGTTTCGCATGCAGTTGAAGCTAAATCATGTATATCACAAGTATCTGAAGCTAAACCATTTGTTTCGCATGGATTTGAAGGTAAATCTTCTACTTCGCATTGATTTGAAGTTAAATCATGTGTTACGCTTGGATTTAAAGCTGACTCGTTTGTTTCGCCTACATTTGAAGCTTTATCACTTATTTCGCAAGTATAAGAAGCTAAATAATTTGTGTTGCATGGATTTGATGCTAAGTCTTCTACTTCACATTGATTTGAAGCTAAATCATGTGTATCGCTTGGATTTGAAGCTAACTCGTTTGTTTCGCATGCAGCTGAAGCTAAATCATGTATATCACAAGTATTTGAAGCTAAACCATTTGTTTCGCATGGATTTGAAGGTAAATCTTCTACCTCCCATTGATTTGAAGTTAAATCATGTGTTACGCTTGGATTTGAAGCTAACTCGTTTGTTTCGCATGCAGCTGAAGCTAAATCATGTATATCACAAGTATTTGAAGCTAAACCATTTGTTTCGCATGGATTTGAAGTTAAATCACGTGTTACGCTTGGATTTGAAGATCACTCGTTTGTTTCGTCTGCATTTGAAGCTATATCACTTATATCGCAAGTATACGAAGCTAAATAATTTGTGTTGCATGGATTTGATGCTAAGCCTTCTACTTCGCATTGATTTGAAGCTAAATAATGTGTATCGCTTGGATTTGAAGCTAACTCGTTTGTTTCGCATGCAGCTGAAGCTAAATCATGTATATCACAAGTATTTGAAGCTAAACCATTTGTTTCGCATGGATTTGAAGGTAAATCTTCTACATCCCATTGATTTGAAGTTAAATCACGTGTTACGCTTGGATTTGAAGATCACTCGTTTGTTTCGTCTGCAATTGAAGCTATATCACTTATATCGCAAGTATACGAAGCTAAATAATTTGTGTCGCATGGATTTGAAGCTAAGCCTTCTATTTCGCATTGATTTGAAGCTAAATCATGTGTTTCACTTGGATTTGAAGCTAACTCGTTTGTTTCGCATGCAGCTGAAGCTAAATCATGTATATCACAAGTATTTGAAGCTAAACCATTTGTTTCGCATGGATTTGAAGATAAGTCTTCTACTTCGCATTGATTTGAAGTTAAATCATGTGTTACGCTTGGATTTGAAGATCACTCGTTTGTTTCGCATGCAGCTGAAGCTTAATCATGTATATCACAAGTATTTGAAGCTAAACCATTTGTTTCGCATGGATTTGAAGATAAGTCTTCTACTTCGCATTGATTTGAAGCTAAATAATGTGTATCGCTTGGATTTGAAGCTAACTCGTTTGTTTCGCATGCAGCTGAAGCTAAATCATGTATATCACAAGTATACGAAGCTAAATAATTTGTGTCGCATGGATTTGATGCTAAGCCTTCTATTTCGCATGGATTTGAAGTTAAATCACGTGTTACGCTTGGATTTGAAGATCACTCGTTTGTTTCGTCTGCATTTGAAGCTATATCACTTATATCGCAAGTATACGAAGCTAAATAATTTGTGTCGCATGGATTTGAAGCTAAGCCTTCTATTTCGCATTGATTTGAAGCTAAATCATGTGCTTCACTTGGATTTGAAGCTAACTCGTTTGTTTCGCATGCAGTTGAAGCTAAATCATGTATATCACAAGTATTTGAAGCTAAACCATTTGTTTCGCATGGATTTGAAGATAAGTCTTCTACTTCGCATTGATTTGAAGTTAAATCATGTGTTACGCTTGGATTTGAAGATCACTCGTTTGTTTCACCTTCATTTGAAGCTATATCACTTATATCGCAAATATATGAAGCTAAATAATTTGTGTTGCATGGATTTGATGCTAAGCCCTCTACTTCGAATTGATTTGAAGCTAAATCATGTGTTTCGCTTGGATTTGAAGCTAACTCGTTTGTTTCGCATGCAGCTGAAGCTAAATCATGTATATCACAAGTATTTGAAGCTAAACCATTTGTTTCCAATGGATTTGAAGGTAAATCTTCTACTTCCCATTGATTTCAAGTTAAATCATGTGTTTCGCTTGCATTTGAAGCTAACTCGTTTGTTTCGCATGCAGCTGAAGCTAAATCATGTATATCACAAGTATTTGAAGCTGAACCATTTGTTTCGTATGGATTTGAAGTTAAATCATGTGTTACGCTTTGATTTAAAGCTCACTCGTTTGTTTCCCCTGCATTTGAAGCTATATCACTTATATCGCAAGTATACGAACCTAAATAATTTGTGTCGCATGGATTTGAAGCTAAGCCTCCCATTTCGCATTGATTTGAAGCTAAATCATGTGTTTCACTTGGACTTGAAGCTAACTCGTTTGTTTCGCATGCAGTTGAAGCTAAATCATGTATATCACAAATATCTAAAGCTAATCCATTTGTTTCGCATGGATTTGAAGGTAAATCCTCTACTTCGCATTGATTTGAAGTTAAATCATGTGTTACACTTGGATTTAAAGCTCACTCGTTTGTTTCGTCTGCATTTGAAGCTATATCACTTATATCTCAAGTATACGAAGCTAAATAATTTGTGTCGCATGGATTTGATGCTAAGCCTTCTATTTCGCATTGATTTGAAGCTAAATCATGTGTTTTGCTTGGATTTGAAGCTAACTCGTTTGTTTCGCATGCAGTTGAAGCTAAATCATGTATATCACAAGTATCTGAAGCTAAACCATTTGTTTCGCATGGATTTGAAGTTAAATCTGCTACTTCGCATTGATTTGAAGTTAAATCATGTGTTACGCTTGGATTTGAAGATCACTCGTGAGTTTCGCCTGCATTTGAAGCTATATCACTTATATCGCAAGTATAAGAAGCTAAATAATTTGTGTTGCATGGATTTGATGCTAAGCCTTCTACTTCGCATTGATTTGAAGCTAAATCATGTGTTTCGCTTGGATTTGAAGCTAACTCGTTTGTTTCGCGTGCAGTTGAAGCTAAATCATGTATATCACAAGTATTTGAAGCTAAACCATTTGTTTCGCATGGATTTGAAGATAAGTCTTCTACTTCGCATTGATTTGAAGTTAAATCATGTGTTACGCTTGGATCTAAAGCTAACTCGTTTGTTTCGCCTGCATTTGAAGCTTTATCACTTATATCGCAAGTATAAGAAGCTAAATACTTTGTGTTGCATGGATTTGATGCTAAGCCTTCTACTTCGCATTGATTTGAAGCTAAATAATGTGTATCGCTTGGATTTGAAGCTAACTCGTTTGTTTCGCATGCAGCTGAAGCTAAATCATGTATATCACAAGTATTTGAAGCTAAACCATTTGTTTCGCATGGATTTGAAGGTAAATCTTCTACCTCCCATTGATTTGAAGTTAAATCATGTGTTACGCTTGGATTTGAAGCTAACTCGTTTGTTTCGCATGCAGCTGAAGCTAAATCATGTATATCACAAGTATTTGAAGCTAAACCATTTGTTTCGCATGGATTTGAAGTTAAATCACGTGTTACGCTTGGATTTGAAGATCACTCGTTTGTTTCGTCTGCATTTGAAGCTATATCACTTATATCGCAAGTATACGAAGCTAAATAATTTGTGTCGCATGGATTTGAAGCTAAGCCTTCTATTTCGCATTGATTTGAAGCTAAATCATGTGTTTCACTTGGATTTGAAGCTAACTCGTTTGTTTCGCATGCAGTTGAAGCTAAATCATGTATATCACAAGTATTTGAAGCTAAACCATTTGTTTCGCATGGATTTGAAGATAAGTCTTCTACTTCGCATTGATTTGAAGTTAAATCATGTGTTACGCTTGGATTTGAAGATCACTCGTTTGTTTCACCTTCATTTGAAGCTATATCACTTATATCGCAAATATATGAAGCTAAATAATTTGTGTTGCATGGATTTGATGCTAAGCCTTCTACTTCGAATTGATTTGAAGCTAAATCATGTGTTTCGCTTGGATTTGAAGCTAACTCGTTTGTTTCGCATGCAGCTGAAGCTAAATCATGTATATCACAAGTATTTGAAGCTAAACCATTTGTTTCCAATGGATTTGAAGGTAAATCTTCTACTTCCCATTGATTTGAAGTTAAATCATGTGTTTCGCTTGCATTTGAAGCTAACTCGTTTGTTTCGCATGCAGCTGAAGCTAAATCATGTATATCACAAGTATTTGAAGCTAAACCATTTGTTTCCCATGGATTTGAAGTTAAATCACGTGTTACGCTTGGATTTGAAGATCACTCGTTTGTTTCGCGTGCAGTTGAAGCTAAATCATGTATATCACAAGTATTTGAAGCTAAACCATTTGTTTCGCATGGATTTGAAGATAAGTCTTCTACTTCGCATTGATTTGAAGTTAAATCATGTGTTACGCTTGGATCTAAAGCTAACTCGTTTGTTTCGCCTGCATTTGAAGCTTTATCACTTATATCGCAAGTATAAGAAGCTAAATACTTTGTGTTGCATGGATTTGATGCTAAGCCTTCTACTTCGCATTGATTTGAAGCTAAATAATGTGTATCGCTTGGATTTGAAGCTAACTCGTTTGTTTCGCATGCAGCTGAAGCTAAATCATGTATATCACAAGTATTTGAAGCTAAACCATTTGTTTCGCATGGATTTGAAGGTAAATCTTCTACCTCCCATTGATTTGAAGTTAAATCATGTGTTACGCTTGGATTTGAAGCTAACTCGTTTGTTTCGCATGCAGCTGAAGCTAAATCATGTATATCACAAGTATATGAAGCTAAACCATTTGTTTCGCATGGATTTGAAGTTAAATCACGTGTTACGCTTGGATTTGAAGATCACTCGTTTGTTTCGTCTGCATTTGAAGCTATATCACTTATATCGCAAGTATACGAAGCTAAATAATTTGTGTCGCATGGATTTGAAGCTAAGCCTTCTATTTCGCATTGATTTGAAGCTAAATCATGTGTTTCACTTGGATTTGAAGCTAACTCGTTTGTTTCGCATGCAGTTGAAGCTAAATCATGTATATCACAAGTATTTGAAGCTAAACCATTTGTTTCGCATGGATTTGAAGATAAGTCTTCTACTTCGCATTGATTTGAAGTTAAATCATGTATTACGCTTGGATTTGAAGATCACTCGTTTGTTTCACCTTCATTTGAAGCTATATCACTTATATCGCAAATATATGAAGCTAAATAATTTGTGTTGCATGGATTTGATGCTAAGCCTTCTACTTCGAATTGATTTGAAGCTAAATCATGTGTTTCGCTTGGATTTGAAGCTAACTCGTTTGTTTCGCATGCAGCTGAAGCTAAATCATGTATATCACAAGTATTTGAAGCTAAACCATTTGTTTCCCATGGATTTGAAGTTAAATCACGTGTTACGCTTGGATTTGAAGATCACTCGTTTGTTTCGTCTGCATTTGAAGCTATATCACTTATATCGCAAGTATACGAACCTAAATAATTTGTGTCGCATGGATTTGAAGCTAAGCCTCCCATTTCGCATTGATTTGAAGCTAAATCATGTGTTTCACTTGGA
This sequence comes from Megalopta genalis, assembly GCF_051020955.1. NCBI lineage: Eukaryota > Metazoa > Arthropoda > Insecta > Hymenoptera > Halictidae > Megalopta > Megalopta genalis. The sequence continues at coordinate 34,069 of NW_027476711.1, read as the reverse complement.
CTTGAAGCTAACTCGTTTGTTTCGCATGCAGTTGAAGCTAAATCATGTATATCACAAATATCTAAAGCTAATCCATTTGTTTCGCATGGATTTGAAGGTAAATCCTCTACTTCGCATTGATTTGAAGTTAAATCATGTGTTACACTTGGATTTAAAGCTCACTCGTTTGTTTCGTCTGCATTTGAAGCTATATCACTTATATCTCAAGTATACGAAGCTAAATAATTTGTGTCGCATGGATTTGATGCTAAGCCTTCTATTTCGCATTGATTTGAAGCTAAATCATGTGTTTCACTTGGATTTGAAGCTAACTCGTTTGTTTCGCATGCAGTTGAAGCTAAATCATGTATATCACAAGTATCTGAAGCTAAACCATTTGTTTCGCATGGATTTGAAGTTAAATCTGCTACTTCGCATTGATTTGAAGTTAAATCATGTGTTACGCTTGGATTTGAAGATCACTCGTGAGTTTCGCCTGCATTTGAAGCTATATCACTTATATCGCAAGTATAAGAAGCTAAATAATTTGTGTTGCATGGATTTGATGCTAAGCCTTCTACTTCGCATTGATTTGAAGCTAAATCATGTGTTTCGCTTGGATTTGAAGCTAACTCGTTTGTTTCGCGTGCAGTTGAAGCTAAATCATGTATATCACAAGTATTTGAAGCTAAACCATTTGTTTCGCATGGATTTGAAGATAAGTCTTCTACTTCGCATTGATTTGAAGTTAAATCATGTGTTACGCTTGGATCTAAAGCTAACTCGTTTGTTTCGCCTGCATTTGAAGCTTTATCACTTATATCGCAAGTATAAGAAGCTAAATACTTTGTGTTGCATGGATTTGATGCTAAGCCTTCTACTTCGCATTGATTTGAAGCTAAATAATGTGTATCGCTTGGATTTGAAGCTAACTCGTTTGTTTCGCATGCAGCTGAAGCTAAATCATGTATATCACAAGTATTTGAAGCTAAACCATTTGTTTCGCATGGATTTGAAGGTAAATCTTCTACCTCCCATTGATTTGAAGTTAAATCATGTGTTACGCTTGGATTTGAAGCTAACTCGTTTGTTTCGCATGCAGCTGAAGCTAAATCATGTATATCACAAGTATTTGAAGCTAAACCATTTGTTTCGCATGGATTTGAAGTTAAATCACGTGTTACGCTTGGATTTGAAGATCACTCGTTTGTTTCGTCTGCATTTGAAGCTATATCACTTATATCGCAAGTATACGAAGCTAAATAATTTGTGTCGCATGGATTTGAAGCTAAGCCTTCTATTTCGCATTGATTTGAAGCTAAATCATGTGTTTCACTTGGATTTGAAGCTAACTCGTTTGTTTCGCATGCAGTTGAAGCTAAATCATGTATATCACAAGTATTTGAAGCTAAACCATTTGTTTCGCATGGATTTGAAGATAAGTCTTCTACTTCGCATTGATTTGAAGTTAAATCATGTGTTACGCTTGGATTTGAAGATCACTCGTTTGTTTCACCTTCATTTGAAGCTATATCACTTATATCGCAAATATATGAAGCTAAATAATTTGTGTTGCATGGATTTGATGCTAAGCCTTCTACTTCGAATTGATTTGAAGCTAAATCATGTGTTTCGCTTGGATTTGAAGCTAACTCGTTTGTTTCGCATGCAGCTGAAGCTAAATCATGTATATCACAAGTATTTGAAGCTAAACCATTTGTTTCCAATGGATTTGAAGGTAAATCTTCTACTTCCCATTGATTTGAAGTTAAATCATGTGTTTCGCTTGCATTTGAAGCTAACTCGTTTGTTTCGCATGCAGCTGAAGCTAAATCATGTATATCACAAGTATTTGAAGCTAAACCATTTGTTTCCCATGGATTTGAAGTTAAATCACGTGTTACGCTTGGATTTGAAGATCACTCGTTTGTTTCGTCTGCATTTGAAGCTATATCACTTATATCGCAAGTATACGAACCTAAATAATTTGTGTCGCATGGATTTGAAGCTAAGCCTCCCATTTCGCATTGATTTGAAGCTAAATCATGTGTTTCACTTGGACTTGAAGCTAACTCGTTTGTTTCGCATGCAGTTGAAGCTAAATCATGTATATCACAAATATCTAAAGCTAATCCATTTGTTTCGCATGGATTTGAAGGTAAATCCTCTACTTCGCATTGATTTGAAGTTAAATCATGTGTTACACTTGGATTTAAAGCTCACTCGTTTGTTTCGTCTGCATTTGAAGCTATATCACTTATATCTCAAGTATACGAAGCTAAATAATTTGTGTCGCATGGATTTGATGCTAAGCCTTCTATTTCGCATTGATTTGAAGCTAAATCATGTGTTTCACTTGGATTAGAAGCTAACTCGTTTGTTTCGCATGCAGCTGAAGCTAAATCATGTATATCACAAGTATTTGAAGCTAAACCATTTGTTTCGCATGGATTTGAAGGTAAATCTTCTACCTCCCATTGATTTGAAGTTAAATCATGTGTTACGCTTGGATTTGAAGCTAACTCGTTTGTTTCGCATGCAGCTGAAGCTAAATCATGTATATCACAAGTATTTGAAGCTAAACCATTTGTTTCGCATGGATTTGAAGTTAAATCACGTGTTACGCTTGGATTTGAAGATCACTCGTTTGTTTCGTCTGCATTTGAAGCTATATCACTTATATCGCAAGTATACGAAGCTAAATAATTTGTGTCGCATGGATTTGAAGCTAAGCCTTCTATTTCGCATTGATTTGAAGCTAAATCATGTGTTTCACTTGGATTTGAAGCTAACTCGTTTGTTTCGCATGCAGTTGAAGCTAAATCATGTATATCACAAGTATTTGAAGCTAAACCATTTGTTTCGCATGGATTTGAAGATAAGTCTTCTACTTCGCATTGATTTGAAGTTAAATCATGTGTTACGCTTGGATTTGAAGATCACTCGTTTGTTTCACCTTCATTTGAAGCTATATCACTTATATCACAAGTATTTGAAGCTAAACCATTTGTTTCGCATGGATTTGAAGTTAAATCTTCTACTTCCCGTTGATTTGAAGTTAAATCATGTGTTACGCTTGGATTTGAAGATCACTCGTGTGTTTCGCCTGCATTTGAAGCTATATCACTTATAACGCAAGTATAAGAAGCTAAATAATTTGTGTTGCATGGATTTGATGGTAAGCCTTCTACTTCGCATTGATTTGAAGTTAAATCATGTGTTTCCCTTGGGTGTGAAGCTAAATCGTTTGTTTCGCATGCAGCTGAAGCAAATTCATGTGTATCACAAGTATTTGAAGCTGAACCATTTGTTTCGTATGGATTTGAAGTTAAATCATGTGTTACGCTTTGATTTAAAGCTCACTCGTTTGTTTCCCCTGCATTTGAAGCTATATCACTTATATCGCAAGTATACGAAGCTAAATAATTTGTGTCGCATGGATTTGAAGCTAAGCCTTCTATTTCGCATTGATTTGAAGCTAAATCATGTGTTTTGCTTGGATTTGAAGCTAACTCGTTTGTTTCGCTTGCAGTTGAAGCTAAATCATGTACATCACAAGTATCTGAAGCTAAACCATTTGTTTCGCATGGATTTGAAGTTAAATCTGCTAGTTCGCATTGATTTGAAGTTAAATCATGTGTTACGCTTGGATTTGAAGATCACTCGTGAGTTTCGCCTGCATTTGAAGCTATATCACTTATATCGCAAGTATAAGAAGCTAAATAATTTGTGTTGCATGGATTTGATGCTAAGCCTTCTACTTCGCATTGATTTGAAGCTAAATCATGTGTTTCGCTTGGATTTGAAGCTAACTCGTTTGTTTCGCGTGCAGTTGAAGCTAAATCATGTATATCACAAGTATTTGAAGCTAAACCATTTGTTTCGCATGGATTTGAAGATAAGTCTTCTACTTCGCATTGATTTGAAGTTAAATCATGTGTTACGCTTGGATCTAAAGCTAACTCGTTTGTTTCGCCTGCATTTGAAGCTTTATCACTTATATCGCAAGTATAAGAAGCTAAATACTTTGTGTTGCATGGATTTGATGCTAAGCCTTCTACTTCGCATTGATTTGAAGCTAAATAATGTGTATCGCTTGGATTTGAAGCTAACTCGTTTGTTTCGCATGCAGCTGAAGCTAAATCATGTATATCACAAGTATTTGAAGCTAAACCATTTGTTTCGCATGGATTTGAAGGTAAATCTTCTACCTCCCATTGATTTGAAGTTAAATCATGTGTTACGCTTGGATTTGAAGCTAACTCGTTTGTTTCGCATGCAGCTGAAGCTAAATCATGTATATCACAAGTATTTGAAGCTAAACCATTTGTTTCGCATGGATTTGAAGTTAAATCACGTGTTACGCTTGGATTTGAAGATCACTCGTTTGTTTCGTCTGCATTTGAAGCTATATCACTTATATCGCAAGTATACGAAGCTAAATAATTTGTGTCGCATGGATTTGAAGCTAAGCCTTCTATTTCGCATTGATTTGAAGCTAAATCATGTGTTTCACTTGGATTTGAAGCTAACTCGTTTGTTTCGCATGCAGTTGAAGCTAAATCATGTATATCACAAGTATTTGAAGCTAAACCATTTGTTTCGCATGGATTTGAAGATAAGTCTTCTACTTCGCATTGATTTGAAGTTAAATCATGTGTTACGCTTGGATTTGAAGATCACTCGTTTGTTTCACCTTCATTTGAAGCTATATCACTTATATCGCAAATATATGAAGCTAAATAATTTGTGTTGCATGGATTTGATGCTAAGCCTTCTACTTCGAATTGATTTGAAGCTAAATCATGTGTTTCGCTTGGATTTGAAGCTAACTCGTTTGTTTCGCATGCAGCTGAAGCTAAATCATGTATATCACAAGTATTTGAAGCTAAACCATTTGTTTCCAATGGATTTGAAGATAAGTCTTCTACTTCGCATTGATTTGAAGTTAAATCATGTGTTACGCTTGGATCTAAAGCTAACTCGTTTGTTTCGCCTGCATTTGAAGCTTTATCACTTATATCGCAAGTATAAGAAGCTAAATACTTTGTGTTGCATGGATTTGATGCTAAGCCTTCTACTTCGCATTGACTTGAAGCTAAATCATGTGTATCGCTTGGATTTGAAGCTAACTCGTTTGTTTCGCATGCAGCTGAAGCTAAATCATGTATATCACAAGTATTTGAAGCTAAACCATTTGTTTCGCATGGATTTCAAGTTAAATCTACTACTTCGCATTGATTTGAAGTTAAATCATGTGTTACGCTTGGATTTGAAGATCACTCGTGTGTTTCGCCTGCATTTGAAGCTATATCGCTTATAACGCAAGTATAAGAAGCTAAATAATTTGTGTTGCATGGATTTGATGGTAAGCCTTCTACTTCGCATTGATTTGAAGTTAAATCATGTGTTTCCCTTGGGTGTGAAGCTAAATCGTCTGTTTCGCATGCAGCTGAAGCAAATTCATGTGTATCACAAGTATTTGAAGCTGAACCATTTGTTTCGCATGGATTTGAAGTTAAATCACGTGTTACGCTTGGATTTGAAGATCACTCGTTTGTTTCGTCTGCAATTGAAGCTATATCACTTATATCGCATGTATACGAAGCTAAATAATTTGTGTCGCATGGATTTGAAGCTAAGCCTTCTATTTCGCATTGATTTGAAGCTAAATCATGTGTTTCACTTGGACTTGAAGCTAACTCGTTTGTTTCGCATGCAGTTGAAGCTAAATCATGTATATCACAAATATCTAAAGCTAAACCATTTGTTTCGCATGGATTTGAAGGTAAATCCTCTACTTCGCATTGATTTGAAGTTAAATCATGTGTTACGCTTGGATTTAAAGCTGACTCGTTTGTTTCGCCTACATTTGAAGCTTTATCACTTATTTCGCAAGTATAAGAAGCTAAATAATTTGTGTTGCATGGATTTGATGCTAAGTCTTCTACTTCACATTGATTTGAAGCTAAATCATGTGTTTCGCTTGGATTTGAAGCTAACGCGTTTGTTTCGCATGCAGCTGAAGCTAAATCATGTATATCACAAGTATTTGAAGCTAAACCATTTGTTTCGGATGGATTTGAAGTTAAATCTTCTACTTCCCGTTGATTTGAAGTTAAATCATGTGTTACGCTTTGATTTAAAGCTCACTCGTTTGTTTCGCCTGCATTTGAAGCTATATCACTTATATCGCTAGTATACGAAGCTAAATAATTTGTGTCGCATCGATTTGAAGCTAAGCCTTCTATTTCGCATTGATTTGAAGCTAAATCATGTGTTTCGCTTGGATTTGAAGCTAACTCGTTTATTTCGCATGCAGTTGAAGCTAAATCATATATATCACAAGTATCTGAAGCTAAACCATTTGTTTCGCATGGATTTGAAGGTAAATCTTCTACCTCGCATTGATTTGTAGTTAAATCATGTGTTACGCTTGGATTTGAAGATCACTCGTGTGTTTCGCCTGCATTTGAAGCTATATCACTTATATCGCAAGTATAAGAAGCTAAATAATTTGTGTTGCATGGATTTCATGCTAAGCCTTCTACTTCGCATTGATTTGTAGCTAAATCATGTGTTTCGCTTGGATTTGAAGCTAACTCGTTTGTTTCGCGTGCAGTTGAAACTAAATCATGTATATCACAAGTATTTGAAGCTAAACCATTTGTTTCGCATGGATTTGAAGATAAGTCTTCTACTTCGCATTGATTTGAAGTTAAATCATGTGTTATGCTTGGATCTAAAGCTAACTCGTTTGTTTCGCCTGCATTTGAAGCTTTATCACTTATATCGCAAGTATCAGAAGCTAAATACTTTGTGTTGCATGGATTTGATGCTAAGCCTTCTACTTCGCATGGATTTGAAGCTAAATCATGTGTTTCGCTTGGATTTGAAGCTAACTCGTTTGTTTCGCGTGCTGTTGAAGCTAAATCATGTATATCACAAGTATTTGAAGCTAAACCATTTGTTTCGCATGGATTTGAAGATAAGTCTTCTACTTCGCATTGATTTGAAGTTAAATCATGTGTTACTCTTGGATCTAAAGCTTACTCGTTTGTTTCGCCTGCATTTGAAGCTTTATCACTTATATCGCAAGTATAAGAAGCTAAATACTTTGTGTTGCATGGATTTGATGGTAAGCCTTCTACTTCGCATTGATTTGACGTTAAATCATGTGTTTCCCTTGGGTGTGAAGCTAAATCGTTTGTTTCGAATGCAGTTGAAGCAAAATCATGTGTATCACAAGTATTTGAAGCTGAACCATTTGTTTCGCATGGATTTGAAGTTAAATCACGTGTTACGCTTGGATTTGAAGATCACTCGTTTGTTTCGTCTGCAATTGAAGCTATATCACTTATATCGCATGTATACGAAGCTAAATAATTTGTGTCGCATGGATTTGATGCTAAGCCTTCTATTTCGCATTGATTTGAAGCTAAATCATGTGTTTCGCTTGGATTTGAAGCTAACTCGTTTGTTTCGCATGCATTTGAAGCTTTATCACTTATATCGCAAGTATAGGAAGCTAAACCATTTGTTTCGCATGGATTTGAAGGTAAATCTTCTACCTCGCATTGATTTGAAGTCAAATCATGTGTTACGCTTGGATTTGAAGCTAACTCGTTTGTTTCGCATGCATTTGAAGCTTTATCACTTATATCGCAAGTATAGGAAGCTAAACCATTTGTTTCGCATGGATTTGAAGGTAAATCTTCTACTTCCCATTGATTTGAAGTTAAATCATGTGTTACGCTTGGATTTGAAGCTAACTCGTTTGTTTCGCATGCAGCTGAAGCTAAATCATGTATATCACAAGTATTTGAAGCTAAACCATTTGTTTCGCATGGATTTGAAGTTAAATCACGTGTTACGCTTGGATTTGAAGATCACTCGTTTGTTTCGTCTGCATTTGAAGCTATATCAATTATATCGCAAGTATACGAAGCTAAATAATTTGTGTCGCATGGATTTGAAGCTAAGCCTTCTATTTCGCATTGATTTGAAGCTAAATCATGTGTTTCACTTGGATTTGAAGCTAACTCGTTTGTTTCGCATGCAGTTGTAACTAAATCATGTATATCACAAGTATTTGAAGCTAAACCATTTGTTTCGCATGGATTTGAAGATAAGTCTTCTACTTCGCATTGATTTGAAGTTAAATCATGTGTTATGCTTGGATCTAAAGCTAACTCGTTTGTTTCGCCTGCATTTGAAGCTTTATCACTTATATCGCAAGTATAAGAAGCTAAATACTTTGTGTTGCATGGATTTGATGCTAAGCCTTCTACTTCGCATTGATTTGAAGCTAACTCGTTTGTTTCGCATGCAGCTGAAGCTAAATCATGTATATCACAAGTATTTGAAGTTAAACCATTTGTTTCGCATGGATTTGAAGGTAAATCTTCTACTTCCCATTGATTTGAAGTTAAATCAAGTGTTACGCTTGGATTTGAAGCTAACTCGTTTGTTTCGCATGCAGCTGAAGCTAAATAATGTATATCACAAGTATTTGAAGTTAAACCATTTGTTTCGCTTGGATTTGAAGTTAAATCTTCTACTTCCCGTTGATTTGAAGTTAAATCATGTGTTACGCTTGGATTTGAAGATCACTCGTGTGTTTCGCCTGCATTTGATGCTATATCACTTATATCGCAAGTATAAGAAGCTAAATAATTTGTGTTGCATGGATTTGATGGTAAGCCTTCTACTTCGCATTTATTTGAAGTTAAATCATGTGTTTCCCTTGGGTGTGAAGCTAAATCGTTTGTTTCGCATGCAGCTGAAGCAAATTCATGTGTATCACAAGTATTTGAAGCTGAACCATTTGTTTCGCATGGATTTGAATTTAAATCACGTATTACGCTTGGATTTGAAGATCACTCATTTGTTTCGCCTGCATTTGAAGCTTTATCACTTATATCGCAAGTATAAGAAGCTAAATAATTTGTGTTGCATGGATTTGATGCTAAGCCTTTTACTTCGCATTGATTTGAAGCTAAATCATGTGTTTCGCTTGGATTTGAAGCTAACTCGTTTGTTTCGCATGCAGTTGAAGCTAAACCATGTATATCACAAGTATTTGAAGCTAAATCATTTGTTTCGCATGGATTTGAAGGTAAATCTTCTACTTCGCATTGATTTGAAGTTAAATCATGTGTTACGCTTGGATTTGAAGCTAACTCGTTTGTTTCGCCTGCATTTGAAGCTTTATCACTTATATCGCAAGTATAAGAAGCTAAATAATTTGTGTTGCATGGATTTGATGCTAAGCCTTCTACTTCGCATTGATTTGAATCTAAATCATGTGTTTCGCTTGGATTTGAAGCTACCTCGTTTGTTTCGCATGCAGCTGAAGCTAAATCATGTATATCACAAGTATTTGAAGCTAAACCATTTGTTACGCATGGATTTGAAGGTAAATCTTCTACTTCCCATTGATTTGATGTTAAATCAAGTGTTACGCTTGGATTTGAAGATCACTCGTGTGTTTCGCCTGCATTTGAAGCTATATCACTTATATCGCAAGTATAAGAAGCTAAATAATTTGTGTTGCATGGATTTGATGCTAAGCCTTCTACTTCGCATTGATTTGAAGTTAAATCATGTGTTTCGCTTGGATCTGATGCTAACTCGTTTGTTTCGCATGCAGTTGAAGCTAAATCATGTATATCACAAGTATCTGAAGCTAAACCATTTGTTTCGCATGGATTTGAAGGTAAATCTTCTACTCCGGGTTGATTTGAAGTTAAATCATGTGTTACGCTTGGATTCAAAGCTCATTCGTTTGTTTCGCCTGCATTTGAAGCTATATCACTTATATCGCAAGGATAAGACGCTAAATAATTTGTGTTGCTTGGATTTGATGGAAAGCCTTCTACTTCGCATTGATTTGAAGTTAAATCATGTGTTTCCCTTGGGTGTGAAGCTAAATCGTTTGTTTCGCATGCAGCTGAAGCAAATTCATGTGTATCACAAGTATTTGAAGCTGAACCATTTGTTTCGCATGGATTTGAAGTTAAATCACGTGTTACGCTTGGATTTGACGATCACTCGTATGTTTCGTCTGCATTTGAAGCTATATCACTTATATCGCAAGTATACAAAGCTAAATAATTTGTGTCGAATGGATTTGATGCTAAGCCTTCTATTTCGCATTGATTTGAAGCTAAATCATGTGTTTCGCTTGGATTTGAAGCTAACTCGTTTGTTTCGCATGCAGCTGAAGCTAAATCATGTATATCACAAGTATTTGAAGCTAAACCAATTGTTTCGCATGGATTTGAAGGTAAATCTTCTACCTCGCATTGATTTGAAGTCAAATCATGTGTTTTGATCTAAAGCTTACTCGTTTGTTTCGCCTGCATTTGAAGCTTTATCACTTATATCGCACGTATAGGAAGCTAAATAATTTGTGTTGCATGGATTTGATGCTAAGCCTTCTACTTCGCATTGATTTGAAGCTAAATCATGTGTTTCGCTTGGATTTGAAGCTAACTCGTTTGTTTCGCATGCAGCCGAAGCTAAATCATGTGTATCACAAGTATTTGAAGCTAAACCATCTGTTTCGCATGGATTTGAAGGTAAATCTCCTACATCCCATTGATTTGAAGTTATATCATGTGTTACGCTTGGATTTGAAGATCACTCGTTTGTTTCACCTGCATTTGAAGCTATATCACTTATATCGCAAGTATAAGAAGCTAAATAATTTGTGTTGCATGGATTTGATGCTAAGCCTTCTACTTCGCATTAATTTGAAGCTAAATCATGTGTTTCGCTTGGATTTGAAGCTAACTCATTTGTTTCGCATGCAGCCGAAGCTAAATCATGTATATCACAAGTATTTGAAGCTAAACCAATTGTTTCGCATGAATTTGAAGCTAAATCGTTTGTTTCGCGTTGATTTAAAGCTAGTTCATGTATTTCGCCTGAATCTGAAGCTAAGTTGTTCATTTCGCATGAATTTGAAGCTAAATCGTTTGTTAAAAATCGCTATTTCATACGAATTTGAAGCGAAATCGTGTGTTTCGCATGACATTGAAGTTAAATCTTTTGTTTCGTGTGAATTTGAAGCTAATTCGTGTATTTCACATGAATCTGAAGTTAAACTGTTCATTTGGCATGATTTTGAAGCTACATCGTTTGTTTAAAATCGCTATTTCGCACGAATTTGAAGCGAAATCGTGTGCGTCGAATGATATTGGAGCTAAATCGTTTGTTTCGCGTTGATTTAAAGCTAATTCATGTATTTCGCATGAATCTGAAGCTAAATTGTTCATTTCGCATGAATTTGATGCTAAATCGTTTGTTTAGAAACGCTATTTCGCACGAATTTAAATCGAAATCGTGTATATCGCATGATATTGAAGTTAAATTGTTTGTTTCGTGTGAATTTGAAGCTAATTCGTGTATTTCACATGAATCTGAAGTTACATTGTTCATATCGCACGAATTTGAATCGAAATCGTGTGTTTCGCATGATATTGAAGCTAAATCGTATGTTTCGCGTTGATTTAAAGCTAATCCGTCTATTTCGCATGAATCTGAAGCTAAATTGTTCATATTGATGAATTTGAAGCTAAATCGTTTTTTTCGTGGGGATTTAAAGCTAATTCATGTATTTCGCATGAATCTGAAGCTAAATTGCTCATTTCGCATGAATTTGAAGCTAAATCGTTTGTTTAATATCGCCATTTCGCACGAATTTGAAGCGAAATCGAGTGCCTCGCATGATATTGAAGCTAAATAGTATGTTTCGCTTGGATTTAAAGGTAAATCGTGTAATTCGCATGAATCTGAAGCTAAACTGTTCATTTAGCATGAATTTGAAGCTAAATCGTTTGTTAAAAATCGCTATTTCATACGAATTTGAAGCGAAATCGTGTGTTTCGCATGATATTGAAGTAAAATCTTTTGTTTCGTGTGAATTTGAAGCTAATTCGTGTATTTCACATGAATCTGAAGTTAAACTGTTCATTTGGCATGATTTTGAAGCTACATCGTTTGTTTAAAATCGCTATTTCGCACGAATTTAAAGCGAAATCGTGTATATCGCATGATATTGAAATTAAATTTTTTGTTTCGTGCGAATTTGAAGCTATTTCGAGGATTTCACATGAATCTGAAGCTAAATTGTTCATTTCGCATAAATTTGAAGCTACATCGTTTGTTTCGCGGGGATTTAAAGCTAATTCATGTATTTCGCATGAATCTGAAGCTAAACTGTTCATTTCGCATGAATTTGAAGCTAAATCATTTGTTAAAAATCGCTATTTCGCACGAATTTGAAGCGAAATCGTATGTTTCGAATGATATTGGAGCTAAATCGTTTGTTTCGCGTTGATTTAAAGCTAATTCATGTATTTCGCAATGAATCTGAAGCTAAATTGTTCATTTCGCATGAATTTGATGCTAAATCGTTTGTTTAGAAACGCTATTTCGCACGAATTTAAATCGAAATCGTGTATATCGCATGATATTGAAGTTAAATCGTTTGTTTCGTGTGAATTTGAAGCTAATTCGTGTATTTCACATGAATCTGAAGCTAAATTGTTCATTTCGCATAAATTTGAAGCTACATCGTTTGTTTCGCGGGGATTTAAAGCTAATTCATGTATTTCGCATGAATCTGAAGCTAAATTGTTCATTTCGCATGAATTTGAAGCTAAATCGTTTGTTTAAAATCGCTATTTCGCACGAATTTGAAGCGAAATCGTGTTTTTCGCATGATATTGAAGTCAAATCTTTTGTTTCGTGTGAATTTGAAGCTAATTCGTGTATTTCACATGAATCTGAAGTTAAACTGTTCATTTGGCATGAATTTGAAGCTAAATCGTTTGTTTAAAATCGTTATTTTGCACGAATTTGAATCGAAATCGTGTGTTTCGCATGATATTGAAGCTAAATCGTATGTTTCGCGTTGAGTTAAAGCTAATCCGTGTATTTCGCATGAATCTGAAGCTAAATTGTTCATAATGCATGAATTTGAAGCTAAATCGTTTGTTTCGTGGGGATTTAAAGCTAATTCATGTATTTCGCATGAATCTGAAGCTAAATTGTTCATTTCGCATGAATTTGAAGCTAAATCGTTTGTTTAAAATCGCCATTTCGCACGAATTTGAAGCGAAATCGTGTGCTTCGTATGATATTGGAGCTAAATCGTTTGTTTCGCGTTGATTTAAAGCTAATTCATGTATTTCGCATGAATCTGAAGCTAAATTGTTCATTTCGCATGAATTTGATGCTAAATCGTTTGTTTAGAATCGCTATTTCGCACGAATTTAAATCGAAATCGTGTATATCGCATGATATTGAAGTTAAATTGTTTGTTTCGTGTGAATTTGAAGCTAATTCGTGTATTTCACATGAATCTGAAGTTAAATTGTTCATATCGCATGAATTTGAAGCTAAATCGTTTGTTTAAAATCGTTATTTTGCACGAATTTGAATCGAAATCGTGTTTCGCATGATATTGAAGCTGAATCGTATGTTTCGCGTTGATTTAAAGCTAATCCGTCTATTTCGCATGAATCTGAAGCTAAATTGTTCATATTGCATGAATTTGAAGCTAAATCGTTTTTTTCGTGGGGATTTAAAGCTAATTCATGTATTTCGCATGAATCTGAAGCTAAATTGTTCATTTCGCATGAATTTGAAGCTAAATCGTTTGTTTAATATCGCCATTTCGCACGAATTTGAAGCGAAATCGAGTGTCTCGCATGATATTGAAGCTAAATAGTATGTCTCGCGTGGATTTAAAGGTAAATCGTGTAATTCGCATGAATCTGAAGCTAAACTGTTCATTTCGCATGAATTTGAAGCTAAATCGTTTGTTAAAAATCGCTATTTCATACGAATTTGAAGCGAAATCGTGTGTTTCGCATGATATTGAAGTTAAATCTTTTGTTTCGTGTGAATTTGAAGCTAATTCATGTATTTCGCATGAATCTGAAGCTAAATTGTTCATTTCGCATGATTTTGAAGCTACATCGTTTGTTTAAAATCGCTATTTCGCACGAATTTAAAGCGAAATCGTGTATATCGCATGATATTGAAATTAAATTTTTTGTTTCGTGCGAATTTGAAGCTAATTCGAGGATTTCACATGAATCTGAAGCTAAACTGTTCATTTCGCATGAATTTGAAGCTAAATCGTTTGTTCAAAATCGCTATTTCATACGAATTTGAAGCGAAATCGTGTGTTTCGCATGATATTGAAGTTAAATCTTTTGTTTCGTGTGAATTTGAAGCTAATTCGTGTATTTCACATGAATCTGAAGTTAAACTGTTCATTTGGCATGATTTTGAAGCTACATCGTTTGTTTAAAATCGCTATTTCGCACGAATTTGAAGCGAAATCGTGTGTTTCGCATGATATTGAAGTTAAATCTTTTGTTTCGTGTGAATTTGAAGCTAATTCGTGTATTCCACATGAATCTGAAGTTAAACTGTTCATTTGGTATGAATGTGAAGCTAAATCGTTTGTTTAAAATCGTTATTTTGCATGAATTTGAATCGAAATCGTGTGTTTCGCATGATATTGAAGCTAAATCGTATGTTTCGCGTTGATTTAAAGCTAATCCGTGTATTTCGCATGAATCTGAAGCTAAATTGTTCATAATGCATGAATTTGAAGCTAAATCGTTTGTTTCGTGGGGATTTAAACCTAATTCATGTATTTCGCATGAATCTGAAGCTAAATTGTTCATTTCGCATGAATTTGAAGCTAAATCGTTTGTTTAAAATCGCCATTTCGCACGAATTTGAAGCGAAATCGTGTGCGTCGAATGATATTGGAGCTAAATCGTTTGTTTCGCGTTGATTTAAAGCTAATTCATGTATTTCGCATGAATCTGAAGCTAAATTGTTCATTTCGCATGAATTTGATGCTAAATCGTTTGTTTAGAAACGCTATTTCGCACGAATTTAAATCGAAATCGTGTATATCGCATGATATTGAAGTTAAATTGTTTGTTTCGTGTGAATTTGAAGCTAATTCGTGTATTTCACATGAATCTGAAGTTAAATTGTTCATATCGCACGAATTTGAATCGAAATCGTGTGTTTCGCATGATATTGAAGCTAAATCGTATGTTTCGCGTTGATTTAAAGCTAATCCGTCTATTTCGCATGAATCTGAAGCTAAATTGTTCATATTGATGAATTTGAAGCTAAATCGTTTTTTTCGTGGGGATTTAAAGCTAATTCATGTATTTCGCATGAATCTGAAGCTAAATTGCTCATTTCGCATGAATTTGAAGCTAAATCGTTTGTTTAATATCGCCATTTCGCACGAATTTGAAGCGAAATCGAGTGCCTCGCATGATATTGAAGCTAAATAGTATGTTTCGCGTGGATTTAAAGGTAAATCGTGTAATTCGCATGAATCTGAAGCTAAACTGTTCATTTAGCATGAATTTGAAGCTAAATCGTTTGTTAAAAATCGCTATTTCATACGAATTTGAAGCGAAATCGTGTGTTTCGCATGATATTGAAGTAAAATCTTTTGTTTCGTGTGAATTTGAAGCTAATTCGTGTATTTCACATGAATCTGAAGTTAAACTGTTCATTTGGCATGATTTTGAAGCTACATCGTTTGTTTAAAATCGCTATTTCGCACGAATTTAAAGCGAAATCGTGTATATCGCATGATATTGAAATTAAATTTTTTGTTTCGTGCGAATTTGAAGCTATTTCGAGGATTTCACATGAATCTGAAGCTAAATTGTTCATTTCGCATAAATTTGAAGCTACATCGTTTGTTTCGCGGGGATTTAAAGCTAATTCATGTATTTCGCATGAATCTGAAGCTAAACTGTTCATTTCGCATGAATTTGAAGCTAAATCATTTGTTAAAAATCGCTATTTCGCACGAATTTGAAGCGAAATCGTATGTTTCGAATGATATTGGAGCTAAATCGTTTGTTTCGCGTTGATTTAAAGCTAATTCATGTATTTCGCATGAATCTGAAGCTAAATTGTTCATTTCGCATGAATTTGATGCTAAATCGTTTGTTTAGAAACGCTATTTCGCACGAATTTAAATCGAAATCGTGTATATCGCATGATATTGAAGTTAAATCGTTTGTTTCGTGTGAATTTGAAGCTAATTCGTGTATTTCACATGAATCTGAAGCTAAATTGTTCATTTCGCATAAATTTGAAGCTACATCGTTTGTTTCGCGGGGATTTAAAGCTAATTCATGTATTTCGCATGAATCTGAAGCTAAATTGTTCATTTCGCATGAATTTGAAGCTAAATCGTTTGTTTAAAATCGCTATTTCGCACGAATTTGAAGCGAAATCGTGTTTTTCGCATGATATTGAAGTCAAATCTTTTGTTTCGTGTGAATTTGAAGCTAATTCGTGTATTTCACATGAATCTGAAGTTAAACTGTTCATTTGGCATGAATTTGAAGCTAAATCGTTTGTTTAAAATCGTTATTTTGCACGAATTTGAATCGAAATCGTGTGTTTCGCATGATATTGAAGCTAAATCGTATGTTTCGCGTTGATTTAAAGCTAATTCATGTATTTCGCATGAATCTGAAGCTAAATTGTTCATTTCGCATGAATTTGATGCTAAATCGTTTGTTTAGAAACGCTATTTCGCACGAATTTAAATCGAAATCGTGTATATCGCATGATATTGAAGTTAAATTGTTTGTTTCGTGTGAATTTGAAGCTAATTCGTGTATTTCACATGAATCTGAAGTTAAATTGTTCATATCGCACGAATTTGAATCGAAATCGTGTGTTTCGCATGATATTGAAGCTAAATCGTATGTTTCGCGTTGATTTAAAGCTAATCCGTCTATTTCGCATGAATCTGAAGCTAAATTGTTCATATTGATGAATTTGAAGCTAAATCGTTTTTTTCGTGGGGATTTAAAGCTAATTCATGTATTTCGCATGAATCTGAAGCTAAATTGCTCATTTCGCATGAATTTGAAGCTAAATCGTTTGTTTAATATCGCCATTTCGCACGAATTTGAAGCGAAATCGAGTGCCTCGCATGATATTGAAGCTAAATAGTATGTTTCGCGTGGATTTAAAGGTAAATCGTGTAATTCGCATGAATCTGAAGCTAAACTGTTCATTTAGCATGAATTTGAAGCTAAATCGTTTGTTAAAAATCGCTATTTCATACGAATTTGAAGCGAAATCGTGTGTTTCGCATGATATTGAAGTAAAATCTTTTGTTTCGTGTGAATTTGAAGCTAATTCGTGTATTTCACATGAATCTGAAGTTAAACTGTTCATTTGGCATGATTTTGAAGCTACATCGTTTGTTTAAAATCGCTATTTCGCACGAATTTAAAGCGAAATCGTGTATATCGCATGATATTGAAATTAAATTTTTTGTTTCGTGCGAATTTGAAGCTATTTCGAGGATTTCACATGAATCTGAAGCTAAATTGTTCATTTCGCATAAATTTGAAGCTACATCGTTTGTTTCGCGGGGGATTTAAAGCTAATTCATGTATTTCGCATGAATCTGAAGCTAAACTGTTCATTTCGCATGAATTTGAAGCTAAATCATTTGTTAAAAATCGCTATTTCGCACGAATTTGAAGCGAAATCGTATGTTTCGAATGATATTGGAGCTAAATCGTTTGTTTCGCGTTGATTTAAAGCTAATTCATGTATTTCGCATGAATCTGAAGCTAAATTGTTCATTTCGCATGAATTTGATGCTAAATCGTTTGTTTAGAAACGCTATTTCGCACGAATTTAAATCGAAATCGTGTATATCGCATGATATTGAAGTTAAATCGTTTGTTTCGTGTGAATTTGAAGCTAATTCGTGTATTTCACATGAATCTGAAGCTAAATTGTTCATTTCGCATAAATTTGAAGCTACATCGTTTGTTTCGCGGGGATTTAAAGCTAATTCATGTATTTCGCATGAATCTGAAGCTAAATTGTTCATTTCGCATGAATTTGAAGCTAAATCGTTTGTTTAAAATCGCTATTTCGCACGAATTTGAAGCGAAATCGTGTTTTTCGCATGATATTGAAGTCAAATCTTTTGTTTCGTGTGAATTTGAAGCTAATTCGTGTATTTCACATGAATCTGAAGTTAAACTGTTCATTTGGCATGAATTTGAAGCTAAATCGTTTGTTTAAAATCGTTATTTTGCACGAATTTGAATCGAAATCGTGTGTTTCGCATGATATTGAAGCTAAATCGTATGTTTCGCGTTGAGTTAAAGCTAATCCGTGTATTTCGCATGAATCTGAAGCTAAATTGTTCATAATGCATGAATTTGAAGCTAAATCGTTTGTTTCGTGGGGATTTAAAGCTAATTCATGTATTTCGCATGAATCTGAAGCTAAATTGTTCATTTCGCATGAATTTGAAGCTAAATCGTTTGTTTAAAATCGCCATTTCGCACGAATTTGAAGCGAAATCGTGTGCTTCGTATGATATTGGAGCTAAATCGTTTGTTTCGCGTTGATTTAAAGCTAATTCATGTATTTCGCATGAATCTGAAGCTAAATTGTTCATTTCGCATGAATTTGATGCTAAATCGTTTGTTTAGAATCGCTATTTCGCACGAATTTAAATCGAAATCGTGTATATCGCATGATATTGAAGTTAAATTGTTTGTTTCGTGTGAATTTGAAGCTAATTCGTGTATTTCACATGAATCTGAAGTTAAATTGTTCATATCGCATGAATTTGAAGCTAAATCGTTTGTTTTAAAATCGTTATTTTGCACGAATTTGAATCGAAATCGTGTTTCGCATGATATTGAAGCTGAATCGTATGTTTCGCGTTGATTTAAAGCTAATCCGTCTATTTCGCATGAATCTGAAGCTAAATTGTTCATATTGCATGAATTTGAAGCTAAATCGTTTTTTTCGTGGGATTTAAAGCTAATTCATGTATTTCGCATGAATCTGAAGCTAAATTGTTCATTTCGCATGAATTTGAAGCTAAATCGTTTGTTTAATATCGCCATTTCGCACGAATTTGAAGCGAAATCGAGTGTCTCGCATGATATTGAAGCTAAATAGTATGTCTCGCGTGGATTTAAAGGTAAATCGTGTAATTCGCATGAATCTGAAGCTAAACTGTTCATTTCGCATGAATTTGAAGCTAAATCGTTTGTTAAAAATCGCTATTTCATACGAATTTGAAGCGAAATCGTGTGTTTCGCATGATATTGAAGTTAAATCTTTTGTTTCGTGTGAATTTGAAGCTAATTCATGTATTTCGCATGAATCTGAAGCTAAATTGTTCATTTCGCATGATTTTGAAGCTACATCGTTTGTTTAAAATCGCTATTTCGCACGAATTTAAAGCGAAATCGTGTATATCGCATGATATTGAAATTAAATTTTTTGTTTCGTGCGAATTTGAAGCTAATTCGAGGATTTCACATGAATCTGAAGCTAAACTGTTCATTTCGCATGAATTTGAAGCTAAATCGTTTGTTCAAAATCGCTATTTCATACGAATTTGAAGCGAAATCGTGTGTTTTCGCATGATATTGAAGTTAAATCTTTGTTTCGTGTGAATTTGAAGCTAATTCGTGTATTTCACATGAATCTGAAGTTAAACTGTTCATTTGGCATGATTTTGAAGCTACATCGTTTGTTTAAAATCGCTATTTCGCACGAATTTGAAGCGAAATCGTGTATATCGCATGATATTGAAGCTAAATAGTATGTTTCGCGTGGATTTAAAGGTAAATTGTGTAATTCACATGAATCTGAAGTTAAATTTTTCATTTGGCATGAATTTGAAGCTAAATCGTTTGTTTAAAATCGCCATTTCGCACGAATTTGAAGCGAAATCGTGTGTTTCGCCATGATATTGGAGCTAAATCGTATGTTTCGCGTTGATTTAAAGCTAATTCATGTACTTCGCACGAACTTGAAGCGAAATCGTGTGTTTCGCATGATATTGAAGTTAAATCTTTTGTTTCGTGTGAATTTGAAGCTAATTCGTGTATTTCACATGAATCTGAAGTTAAACTGTTCATTTGGCATGAATTTGAATCGAAATCGTGTGTTTCGCATGATATTGAAGCTAAATCGTATGTTTCGCGTTGATTTAAAGCTAATCCGTCTATTTT
This sequence comes from Megalopta genalis, assembly GCF_051020955.1. Taxonomy (NCBI): domain Eukaryota; kingdom Metazoa; phylum Arthropoda; class Insecta; order Hymenoptera; family Halictidae; genus Megalopta; species Megalopta genalis. The sequence continues at coordinate 14,000 of NW_027476711.1, read as the reverse complement.
GCATGAATCTGAAGCTAAATTGTTCATATTGCATGAATTTGAAGCTAATCGTTTTTGTCGTGGGGATTTAAAGCTAATTCATGTATTTCGCACGAATCTGAAGCTAATTGTTCATTTCGCATGAATTTGAAGCTAAATCGTTTGTTTAAAATCGTTATTTTGCACGAATTTGAATCGAAATCGTGTGTTTCGCATGATATTGAAGCTAAATCGTATGTTTCGCGTTGATTTAAAGCTAATCCGTGTATTTCGCATGAATCTGAAGCTAAATTGTTCATAATGCATGAATTTGAAGCTAAATCGTTTTTTTCGTGGGGATTTTAAAGCTAATTCATGTATTTCGCACGAACCTGAAGCTAAATTGTTCATTTCGCATGAATTTGAAGCTAAATCGTTTGTTTAATATCGCCATTTCGCACGAATTTGAAGCGAAATTGAGTGTCTCGCATGATATTGAAGCTAAATAGTATGTTTCGCGTGGATTTAAAGGTAAATCGTGTAATTCGCATGAATCTGAAGCTAAACTGTTCATTTCGCATGAATTTGAAGCTAAATCGTTTGTTAAAAATCGCTATTTCATACGAATTTGAAGCGAAATCGTGTGTTTCGCATGACATTGAAGTTAAATCTTTTGTTTCGTGTGAATTTGAAGCTAATTCGTGTATTTCACATGAATCTGAAGTTAAACTGTTCATTTGGCATGATTTTGAAGCTACATCGTTTGTTTAAAATCGCTATTTCGCACGAATTTAAAGCGAAATCGTGTATATCGCATGATATTGAAATTAAATTTTTTGTTTCGTGCGAATTTGAAGCTAATTCGAGGATTTCACATGAATCTGAAGCTAAATTGTTCATTTCGCATAAATTTGAAGCTACATCGTTTTGTTCGCGGGGATTTAAAGCTAATTCATGTATTTCGCATGAATCTGAAGCTAAATTGTTTCATTTCGCATGAATTTGAAGCTAAAATCGTTTGTTTAAAATCGCTATTTCGCACGAATTTGAAGCGAAATCGTGTGTTTCGCATGATATTGAAGTTAAATCTTTTGTTTCGTGTGAATTTGAAGCTAATTCGTGTATTTCACATGAATCTGAAGTTAAACTGTTCATTTGCATGAATGTGAAGCTAAATCGTTTTGTTTAAAATCGTTATTTTGCATGAATTTGAATCGAAATCGTGTGTTTCGCATGATATTGAAGCTAAATCGTATGTTTCGCGTTGATTTAAAGCTAATCCGTGTATTTCGCATGAATCTGAAGCTAAATTGTTCATAATGCATGAATTTGAAGCTAAATCGTTTGTTTCGTGGGGATTTAAAGCTAATTCATGTATTTCGCATGAATCTGAAGCTAAATTGTTCATTTCGCATGAATTTGAAGCTAAATCGTTTGTTTAAAATCGCCATTTCGCACGAATTTGAAGCGAAATCGTGTGCTTCGAATGATATTGGAGCTAATCGTTTGTTTCGCGTTGATTTAAAGCTAATTCATGTATTTCGCATGAATCTGAAGCTAAATTGTTCATTTCGCATGAATTTGATGCTAAATCGTTTGTTTAGAAACGCTATTTCGCACGAATTAAATCGAAATCGTGTATATCGCATGATATTGAAGTTAAATCGTTTGTTTCGTGTGAATTTGAAGCTAATTCGTGTATTTCACATGAATCTGAAGCTAAATTGTTTCATTTCGCATAAATTTGAAGCTACATCGTTTGTTTCGCGGGGATTTAAAGCTAATTCATGTATTTCGCATGAATCTGAAGCTAAATTGTTCATTTCGCATGAATTTGAAGCTAAATCGTTTGTTTAAAATCGCTATTTCGCACGAATTTGAAGCGAAATCGTGTTTTTCGCATGATATTGAAGTCAAATCTTTTGTTTCGTGTGAATTTGAAGCTAATTCGTGTATTTCACATGAATCTGAAGTTAAACTGTTCATTTGGCATGAATTTGAAGCTAAATCGTTTGTTTAAAATCGTTATTTTGCACGAATTTGAATCGAAATCGTGTGTTTCGCATGATATTGAAGCTAAATCGTATGTTTCGCGTTGAGTTAAAGCTAATCCGTGTATTTCGCATGAATCTGAAGCTAAATTGTTCATAATGCATGAATTTGAAGCTAAATCGTTTGTTTCGTGGGGATTTAAAGCTAATTCATGTATTTCGCATGAATCTGAAGCTAAATTGTTCATTTCGCATGAATTTGAAGCTAAATCGTTTGTTTAAAATCGCCATTTCGCACGAATTTGAAGCGAAATCGTGTGCTTCGTATGATATTGGAGCTAAATCGTTTGTTTCGCGTTGATTTAAAGCTAATTCATGTATTTCGCATGAATCTGAAGCTAAATTGTTCATTTCGCATGAATTTGATGCTAAATCGTTTGTTTAGAATCGCTATTTCGCACGAATTTAAATCGAAATCGTGTATATCGCATGATATTGAAGTTAAATTGTTTGTTTCGTGTGAATTTGAAGCTAATTCGTGTATTTCACATGAATCTGAAGTTAAATTGTTCATATCGCATGAATTTGAAGCTAAATCGTTTGTTTAAAATCGTTATTTTGCACGAATTTGAATCGAAATCGTGTTTCGCATGATATTGAAGCTGAATCGTATGTTTCGCGTTGATTTAAAGCTAATCCGTCTATTTCGCATGAATCTGAAGCTAAATTGTTCATATTGCATGAATTTGAAGCTAAATCGTTTTTTTCGTGGGGATTTAAGCTAATTCATGTATTTCGCATGAATCTGAAGCTAAATTGTTCATTTCGCATGAATTTGAAGCTAAATCGTTTGTTTAATATCGCCATTTCGCACGAATTTGAAGCGAAATCGAGTGTCTCGCATGATATTGAAGCTAAATAGTATGTCTCGCGTGGATTTAAAGGTAAATCGTGTAATTCGCATGAATCTGAAGCTAAACTGTTCATTTCGCATGAATTTGAAGCTAAATCGTTTGTTAAAATCGCTATTTCATACGAATTTGAAGCGAAATCGTGTGTTTCGCATGATATTGAAGTTAAATCTTTTGTTTCGTGTGAATTTGAAGCTAATTCATGTATTTCGCATGAATCTGAAGCTAAATTGTTCATTTCGCATGATTTTGAAGCTACATCGTTTGTTTAAAATCGCTATTTCGCACGAATTTAAAGCGAAATCGTGTATATCGCATGATATTGAAATTAAATTTTTTGTTTCGTGCGAATTTGAAGCTAATTCGAGGATTTCACATGAATCTGAAGCTAAACTGTTCATTTCGCATGAATTTGAAGCTAAATCGTTTGTTCAAAATCGCTATTTCATACGAATTTGAAGCGAAATCGTGTGTTTCGCATGATATTGAAGTTAAATCTTTTGTTTCGTGTGAATTTGAAGCTAATTCGTGTATTTCACATGAATCTGAAGTTAAACTGTTCATTTGGCATGATTTTGAAGCTACATCGTTTGTTTAAAATCGCTATTTCGCACGAATTTGAGCGAAATCGTGTATATCGCATGATATTGAAGCTAAATAGTATGTTTCGCGTGGATTTAAAGGTAAATTGTGTAATTCACATGAATCTGAAGTTAAATTTTTCATTTGGCATGAATTTGAAGCTAAATCGTTTGTTTAAAATCGCCATTTCGCACGAATTTGAAGCGAAATCGTGTGTTTCGCATGATATTGGAGCTAAATCGTATGTTTCGCGTTGATTTAAAGCTAATTCATGTACTTCGCACGAACTTGAAGCGAAATCGTGTGTTTCGCATGATATTGAAGTTAAATCTTTTGTTTCGTGTGAATTTGAAGCTAATTCGTGTATTTCACATGAATCTGAAGTTAAACTGTTCATTTGGCATGAATTTGAATCGAAAATCGTGTGTTTCGCATGATATTGAAGCTAAATCGTATGTTTCGCGTTGATTTAAAGCTAATCCGTCTATTTTGCATGAATCTGAAGCTAAATTGTTCATATTGCATGAATTTGAAGCTAAATCGTTTTTGTCGTGGGGATTTAAAGCTAATTCATGTATTTCGCACGAATCTGAAGCTAAATTGTTCATTTCGCATGAATTTGAAGCTAAATCGTTTGTTTAAAATCGTTATTTTGCACGAATTTGAATCGAAATCGTGTGTTTCGCATGATATTGAAGCTAAATCGTATGTTTCGCGTTGATTTAAAGCTAATCCGTGTATTTCGCATGAATCTGAAGCTAAATTGTTCATAATGCATGAATTTGAAGCTAAATCGTTTTTTTCGTGGGGATTTAAAGCTAATTCATGTATTTCGCACGAACCTGAAGCTAAATTGTTCATTTCGCATGAATTTGAAGCTAAAATCGTTTGTTAATATCGCCATTTCGCACGAATTTGAAGCGAAATTGAGTGTCTCGCATGATATTGAAGCTAAATAGTATGTTTCGCGTGGATTTAAAGGTAAATCGTGTAATTCGCATGAATCTGAAGCTAAACTGTTCATTTCGCATGAATTTGAAGCTAAATCGTTTGTTAAAAATCGCTATTTCATACGAATTTGAAGCGAAATCGTGTGTTTCGCATGACATTGAAGTTAAATCTTTTGTTTCGTGTGAATTTGAAGCTAATTCGTGTATTTCACATGAATCTGAAGTTAAACTGTTCATTTGGCATGATTTTGAAGCTACATCGTTTGTTTAAAATCGCTATTTCGCACGAATTTAAAGCGAAATCGTGTATATCGCATGATATTGAAATTAAAATTTTTTGTTTCGTGCGAATTTGAAGCTAATTCGAGGATTTCACATGAATCTGAAGCTAAATTGTTCATTTCGCATAAATTTGAAGCTACATCGTTTGTTTCGCGGGGATTTAAAGCTAATTCATGTATTTCGCATGAATCTGAAGCTAAATTGTTCATTTCGCATGAATTTGAAGCTAAATCGTTTGTTTAAAATCGCTATTTCGCACGAATTTGAAGCGAAATCGTGTGTTTCGCATGATATTGAAGTTAAATCTTTTGTTTCGTGTGAATTTGAAGCTAATTCGTGTATTTCACATGAATCTGAAGTTAAACTGTTCATTTGGCATGAATGTGAAGCTAAATCGTTTGTTTAAAATCGTTATTTTGCATGAATTTGAATCGAAATCGTGTGTTTCGCATGATATTGAAGCTAAATCGTATGTTTCGCGTTGATTTAAAGCTAATCCGTGTATTTCGCATGAATCTGAAGCTAAATTGTTCATAATGCATGAATTTGAAGCTAAATCGTTTGTTTCGTGGGGATTTAAAGCTAATTCATGTATTTCGCATGAATCTGAAGCTAAATTGTTCATTTCGCATGAATTTGAAGCTAAATCGTTTGTTTAAAATCGCCATTTCGCACGAATTTGAAGCGAAATCGTGTGCTTCGAATGATATTGGAGCTAAATCGTTTGTTTCGCGTTGATTTAAAGCTAATTCATGTATTTCGCATGAATCTGAAGCTAAATTGTTCATTTCGCATGAATTTGATGCTAAATCGTTTGTTTAGAAACGCTATTTCGCACGAGTTTAAATCGAAATCGTGTATATCGCATGATATTGAAGTTAAATTGTTTGTTTCGTGTGAATTTGAAGCTAATTCGTGTATTTCACATGAATCTGAAGTTAAATTGTTCATATCGCACGAATTTGAATCGAAATCGTGTGTTTCGCATGATATTGAAGCTAAATCGTATGTTTCGCGTTGATTTAAAGCTAATCCGTCTATTTCGCATGAATCTCAAGCTAAATTGTTCATATTGATGAATTTGAAGCTAAATCGTTTTTTTCGTGGGGATTTAAAGCTAATTCATGTATTTCGCATGAATCTGAAGCTAAATTGCTCATTTCGCATGAATTTGAAGCTAAATCGTTTGTTTAATATCGCCATTTCGCACGAATTTGAAGCGAAATCGAGTGCCTCGCATGATATTGAAGCTAAATAGTATGTTTCGCGTGGATTTAAAGGTAAATCGTGTAATTCGCATGAATCTGAAGCTAAACTGTTCATTTCGCATGAATTTGAAGCTAAATCGTTGTTAAAAATCGCTATTTCATACGAATTTGAAGCGAAATCGTGTGTTTCGCATGATATTGAAGTAAAATCTTTTGTTTCGTGTGAATTTGAAGCTAATTCGTGTATTTCACATGAATCTGAAGTTAAACTGTTCATTTGGCATGATTTTGAAGCTACATCGTTTGTTTAAAATCGCTATTTCGCACGAATTTAAAGCGAAATCGTGTATATCGCATGATATTGAAATTAAATTTTTTGTTTCGTGCGAATTTGAAGCTAATTCGAGGATTTCACATGAATCTGAAGCTAAATTGTTCATTTCGCATAAATTTGAAGCTACATCGTTTGTTTCGCGGGGATTTAAAGCTAATTCATGTATTTCGCATGAATCTGAAGCTAAACTGTTCATTTCGCATGAATTTGAAGCTAAATCATTTGTTAAAAATCGCTATTTCGCACGAATTTGAAGCGAAATCGGATGTTTCGAATGATATTGGAGCTAAATCGTTTGTTTCGCGTTGATTTAAAGCTAATTCATGTATTTCGCATGAATCTGAAGCTAAATTGTTCATTTCGCATGAATTTGATGCTAAATCGTTTGTTTAGAAACGCTATTTCGCACGAATTTAAATCGAAATCGTGTATATCGCATGATATTGAAGTTAATCGTTTGTTTCGTGTGAATTTGAAACTAATTCGTGTATTTCACATGAATCTGAAGCTAAATTGTTCATTTCGCATAAATTTGAAGCTACATCGTTTGTTTCGCGGGGATTTAAAGCTAATTCATGTATTTCGCATGAATCTGAAGCTAAATTGTTCATTTCGCATGAATTTGAAGCTAAATCGTTTGTTTAAAATCGCTATTTCGCACGAATTTGAAGCGAAATCGTGTTTTTCGCATGATATTGAAGTCAAATCTTTTGTTTCGTGTGAATTTGAAGCTAATTCGTGTATTTCACATGAATCTGAAGTTAAACTGTTCATTTGGCATGAATTTGAAGCTAAATCGTTTGTTTAAAATCGTTATTTTGCACGAATTTGAATCGAAATCGTGTGTTTCGCATGATATTGAAGCTAAATCGTATGTTTCGCGTTGAGTTAAAGCTAATCCGTGTATTTCGCATGAATCTGAAGCTAAATTGTTCATAATGCATGAATTTGATGCTAAATCGTTTGTTTCGTGGGGATTTAAGCTAATTCATGTATTTCGCATGAATCTGAAGCTAAATTGTTCATTTCGCATGAATTTGAAGCTAAATCGTTTGTTTAAAATCGCCATTTCGCACGAATTTGAAGCGAAATCGTGTGCTTCGTATGATATTGGAGCTAAATCGTTTGTTTCGCGTTGATTTAAAGCTAATTCATGTATTTCGCATGAATCTGAAGCTAAATTGTTCATTTCGCATGAATTTGATGCTAAATCGTTTGTTTAGAAACGCTATTCGCACGAATTTAAATCGAAATCGTGTATATCGCATGATATTGAAGTTAAATTGTTTGTTTCGTGTGAATTTGAAGCTAATTCGTGTATTTCACATGAATCTGAAGTTAAATTGTTCATATCGCATGAATTTGAAGCTAAATCGTTTGTTTAAAATCGTTATTTTGCACGAATTTGAATCGAAATCGTGTTTCGCATGATATTGAAGCTGAATCGTATGTTTCGCGTTGATTTAAAGCTAATCCGTCTATTTCGCATGAATCTGAAGCTAAATTGTTCATATTGCATGAATTTGAAGCTAAATCGTTTTTTTCGTGGGGATTTAAAGCTAATTCATGTATTTCGCATGAATCTGAAGCTAAATTGTTCATTTCGCATGAATTTGAAGCTAAATCGTTTGTTTAATATCGCCATTTCGCACGAATTTGAAGCGAAATCGAGTGTCTCGCATGATATTGAAGCTAAATAGTATGTCTCGCGTGGATTTAAAGGTAAATCGTGTAATTCGCATGAATCTGAAGCTAAACTGTTCATTTCGCATGAATTTGAAGCTAAATCGTTTGTTAAAAATCGCTATTTCATACGAATTGAAGCGAAATCGTGTGTTTCGCATGATATTGAAGTTAAATCTTTTGTTTCGTGTGAATTTGAAGCTAATTCATGTATTTCGCATGAATCTGAAGCTAAATTGTTCATTTCGCATGATTTTGAAGCTACATCGTTTGTTTAAAATCGCTATTTCGCACGAATTTAAAGCGAAATCGTGTATATCGCATGATATTGAAATTAAATTTTTTGTTTCGTGCGAATTTGAAGCTAATTCGAGGATTTCACATGAATCTGAAGCTAAACTGTTCATTTCGCATGAATTTGAAGCTAAATCGTTTGTTCAAAATCGCTATTTCATACGAATTTGAAGCGAAATCGTGTGTTTCGCATGATATTGAAGTTAAATCTTTTGTTTCGTGTGAATTTGAAGCTAATTCGTGTATTTCACATGAATCTGAAGTTAAACTGTTCATTTGGCATGATTTTGAAGCTACATCGTTTGTTTAAAATCGCTATTTCGCACGAATTTGAAGCGAAATCGTGTATATCGCATGATATTGAAGCTAAATAGTATGTTTCGCGTGGATTTAAAGGTAAATTGTGTTAATTCACATGAATCTGAAGTTAAATTTTTCATTTGGCATGAATTTGAAGCTAAATCGTTTGTTTAAAATCGCCATTTCGCACGAATTTGAAGCGAAATCGTGTGTTTCGCATGATATTGGAGCTAAATCGTATGTTTCGCGTTGATTTAAGCTAATTCATGTATTTCGCACGAATTTGAAGCGAAATCGTGTGTTTCGCATGATATTGAAGTTAAATCTTTTGTTTCGTGTGAATTTGAAGCTAATTCGTGTATTTCACATGAATCTGAAGTTAAACTGTTCATTTGGCAAGATTTTGAAGCTACATCGTTTGTTTAAAATCGCTATTTCGCACGAATTTGAAGCGAAATCGTGTATATCGCATGATATTGAAATTAAATTTTTTGTTTCGTGCGAATTTGAAGCTAGTTCATGTATTTCGCATGAATCTGAAGCTAAATTGTTCATTTCGCATGAATTTGAAGCTAAATCGTTTGTTTAAAATCGCCATTTCGCACGAATTTGAAGCGAAATCGTGTGTTTCGCATGATATTGAAGCTAAATAGTATGTTTCGCGTGGAGTTAAAGGTAAATCGTGTAATTCACATGAATCTGAAGTTAAATTTTTCATTTGGCATGAATTTGAAGCTAAATCGTTTGTTTAAAATCGCCATTTCGCACGAATTTGAAGCGAAATCGTGTGTTTCGCATGATATTGGAGCTAAATCGTATGTTTCGCGTTGATTTAAAGCTAATTCATGTATTTCGCACGAATTTGAAGCGAAATCGTGTGTTTCGCATGATATTGAAGTTAAATCTTTTGTTTCGTGTGAATTTGAAGCTAATTCGTGTATTTCACATGAATCTGAAGTTAAACTGTTCATTTGGCATGATTTTGAAGCTACATCGTTTGTTTAAAATCGCTATTTCGCACGAATTTGAAGCGAGATCGTGTATATCGCATGATATTGAAGCTAAATAGTATGTTTCGCGTGGATTTAAAGGTAAATCGTGTAATACACATGAATCTGAAGTTAAATTTTTTCATTTGGCATGAATTTGAAGCTAAATCGTTCGTTTAAATCGCCATTTCGCACGAATTTGAAGCGAAATCGTGTGTTTCGCATGATATTGGAGCTAAATCGTATGTTTCGCGTTGATTTAAAGCTAATTCATGTATTTCGCACGAATTTGAAGCGAAATCGTGTGTTTCGCATGATATTGAAATTAAATTTTTTGTTTCGTGCGAATTTGAAGCTAATTCGAGGATTTCACATGAATCTGAAGCTAAACTGTTCATTTCGCATGAATTTGAAGCTAAATCGTTTGTTCAAAATCGCTATTTCATACGAATTTGAAGCGAAATCGTGTGTTTCGCATGATATTGAAGTTAAATCTTTTGTTTCGTGTGAATTTGAAGCTAATTCGTGTATTTCACATGAATCTGAAGTTAAACTGTTCATTTGGCATGATTTGAAGCTACATCGTTTGTTTAAAATCGCTATTTCGCACGAATTTGAAGCGAAATCGTGTATATCGCATGATATTGAAGCTAAATAGTATGTTTCGCGTGGATTTAAAGTAAATTGTGTAATTCACATGAATCTGAAGTTAAATTTTTCATTTGGCATGAATTTGAAGCTAAATCGTTTGTTTAAAATCGCCATTTCGCACGAATTTGAAGCGAAATCGTGTGTTTCGCATGATATTGGAGCTAAATCGTATGTTTCGCGTTGATTTAAAGCTAATTCATGTATTTCGCACGAATTTGAAGCGAAATCGTGTGTTTCGCATGATATTGAAGTTAAATCTTTTGTTTCGTGTGAATTTGAAGCTAATTCGTGTATTTCACATGAATCTGAAGTTAAACTGTTCATTTGGCAAGATTTTGAAGCTACATCGTTTGTTTAAAATCGCTATTTCGCACGAATTTGAAGCGAAATCGTGTATATCGCATGATATTGAAAATAAATTTTTTGTTTCGTGCGAATTTGAAGCTAATTCATGTATTTCGCATGAATCTGAAGCTAAATTGTTCATTTCGCATGAATTTGAAGCTAAATCGTTTGTTTAAAATCGCCATTTCGCACGAATTTGAAGCGAAATCGTGTGTTTCGCATGATATTGAAGCTAAATAGTATGTTTCGCGTGGAGTTAAAGGTAAATCGTGTAATTCACATGAATCTGAAGTTAAATTTTTCATTTGGCATGAATTTGAAGCTAAATCGTTTGTTTAAAATCGCCATTTCGCACGAATTTGAAGCGAAATCGTGTGTTTCGCATGATATTGGAGCTAAATCGTATGTTTCGCGTTGATTTAAAGCTAATTCATGTATTTCGCACGAATTTGAAGCGAAATCGTGTGTTTCGCATGATATTGAAGTTAAATCTTTTGTTTCGTGTGAATTTGAAGCTAATTCGTGTATTTCACATGAATCTGAAGTTAAACTGTTCATTTGGCATGATTTTGAAGCTACATCGTTTGTTTAAAATCGCTATTTCGCACGAATTTGAAGCGAGCTCGTGTATATCGCATGATATTGAAGCTAAATAGTATGTTTCGCGTGGATTTAAAGGTAAATCGTGTAATACACATGAATCTGAAGTTAAATTTTTCATTTGGCATGAATTTGAAGCTAAATCGTTCGTTTAAAATCGCCATTTCGCACGAATTGAAGCGAAATCGTGTGTTTCGCATGATATTGGAGCTAAATCGTATGTTTCGCGTTGATTTAAAGCTAATTCATGTATTTCGCACGAATTTGAAGCGAAATCGTGTGTTTCGCATGATATTGAAGTTAAATCTTTTGTTTCGTGTGAATTTGAAGCTAATTCGTGTATTTCACATGAATCTGAAGTTAAACTGTTCATTTGGCAAGATTTTGAAGCTACATCGTTTGTTTAAAATCGCTATTTCGCACGAATTTGAAGCGAAACCGTGTATATCGCATGATATTGAAATTAAATTTTTTGTTTCGTGCGAATTTGAAGCTAATTCATGTATTTCGCATGAATCTGAAGCTAAATTGTTCATTTCGCATGAATTTGAAGCTAAATCGTTTGTTTAAAATCGCATTTCGCACGAATTTGAAGCGAAATCGTGTGTTTCGCATGATATTGAAGCTAATTAGTATGTTTCGCGTGGATTTAAAGGTAAATCGTGTAATTCACATGAATCTGAAGTTAAATTTTTCATTTGGCATGAATTTGTTAGCTAAATCGTTTGTTTAAAATCGCCATTTCGCACGAATTTGAAGCGAAATCGTGTGTTTCGCATGATATTGGAGCTAAATCGTATGTTTCGCGTTGATTTAAAGCTAATTCATGTATTTCGCACGAATTTGAAGCGAAATCGTGTGTTTCGCATGATATTGAAGTTAAATCTTTTGTTTCGTGTGAATTTGAAGCTAATTCGTGTATTTCACATGAATCTGAAGTTAAACTGTTTTCTTTTGGCAAGATTTTGAAGCTACATCGTTTGTTTAAAATCGCTATTCGCACGAATTTGAAGCGAAATCGTGTGTTTCGCCTGATATTGAAGCTAAATAGTATGTTTCGCGTGGATTTAAAGCTAATTCATGTATTTCGCATGAATCTGAAGCTAAATTGTTCATTTCGCATGAATTTGATGCTAAATCGTTTGTTTAAAATCGCTATTTCGCACGAATTTGAAGCGAATCGTGTGTTTCGCATGATATTGAAGCTAAATAGTATGTTTCGCGTGGATTTAAAGGTAAATCGTGTAATTCGCATGAATCTGAAGCTAAACTGTTCATTTCGCATGAATTTGAAGCTAAATCGTTTGTTAAAATCGCTATTCATACGAATTTGAAGCGAAATCGTGTGTTTCGCATGATATTGAAGTTAAATCTTTTGTTTCGTGTGAATTTGAAGCTAATTCGTGTGTTTCACATGAATCTGAAGTTAAACTGTTCATTTGCATGATTTTGAAGCTACATCGTTTGTTTAAAATCTCCATTTCGCACGAATTTGAAGCGAAATCGTGTGTTTCGCATGATATTGGAGCTAAATCGTATGTTTCGCGTTGATTTAAAGCTAATTCATGTATTTCGCATGAATCTGAAGCTAAATTGTTCATTTCGCATGAATTTGACTCTAAAATCGTTTGTTTAAAATCGCTATTTCGCACGAATTTGAAGCGAAATCGTGTATATCGCATGATATTGAAGCTAAATAGTATGTATCGCGTGGATTTAAAGGTAAATCGTGTAATTCACATGAATCTGAAGTTAAATTTTTTCATTTGGCATGAATTTGAAGCTAAATCGTTTGTTTAAAATCGCCATTTCGCACGAATTTGAAGCGAAATCGTGTATATCGCATGATATTGAAGTTAAATCTTTTGTTTCGTGCGAATTTGAAGCTAATTCGAGGATTTCACATGAATCTGAAGTTAAATTTTTCATTTGGCATGAATTTGAAGCTAAATCGTTTGTTTAAAATCGCCATTTCGCACGAATTTGAAGCGAAATCGTGTGTTTCGCATGATATTGAAATTAAATTTTTTGTTTCGTGCGAATTTGAAGCTAATTCATGTATTTCGCATGAATCTGAAGCTAAATTGTTCATTTCGCATTAATTTGAAGCTAAATCGTGTGTTTCGCATGATATTGAAGCTAAATAGTATGTTTCGCGTGGATTTAAAGGTAAATCGTGTAATTCGCATGAATCTGAAGCTAAACTGTTCATTTCGCATGAATTTGAAGCTAAATCGTTTGTTAAAAATCGCTATTTCATACGAATTTGAAGCGAAATCGTGTGTTTCGCATGATATTGAAGTTAAATCTTTTGTTTCGCACGTATTTGAAGCAAAATCGTGTATATCGCATGATATTGAAGTTAAATCTTTTGTTTCGTGCGAATTTGAAGCTAATTCGAGGATTTCACATGAATCTGAAGTTAAATTTTTCATTTGGCATGAATTTGAAGCTAAATCGTTTGTTTAAAATCGCCATTTCGCACGAATTTGAAGCGAAATCGTGTGTTACGCATGATATTGGAGCTAAATCGTATGTTTCGCGTGGATTTAAAGGTAAATCGTGTAATTCGCATGAATCTGAAGCTAAACTGTTCATTTCGCACGAATTTGAAGCTAAATCGTTTGTTAAAAATCGCTATTTCGCACGAATTGAAGCGAAATCGTGTATATCGCATGATATTGAAATTAAATTTTTTGTTTCGTGCGAATTTGAAGCTAATTCATGTATTTCGCATGAATCTGAAGCTAAATTGTTCATTCGCATGAATTTGAAGCTAAATCGTTTGTTTAAAATCGCCATTTCGCACGAATTTGAAGCGAAATCGTGTGTTTCGCATGATATTGAAGCTAAATAGTATGTTTCGCGTGGATTTAAAGGTAAATCGTGTAATTCACATGAATCTGAAGTTAAATTTTTCAT